>NC_143030.1:12959592-12967092 GCF_057628025.1 Oncorhynchus mykiss
GTTTACCCATGTTCCCAACCCAGGGAACCCCATGTTTACCCATGTTCCCAACTCAGGGAACCCCATGTTTACCCATGTTCCCAACCCAGGGAACCCCATGTTTACCCATGTTCCCAACCCAGGTAACCCCATGTTTACCCATGTTCCCAACCCAGGGAACCCCATGTTTACCCATGTTCCCAACTCAGGGAACCCCATGTTTACCCATGTTCCCAACCCAGGGAACCCCATGTTTACCCATGTTCCCAACTCAGGGAACCCCATGTTTACCCATGTTCCCAACTCAGGGAACCCCATGTTTACCCATGTTCCCAACCCAGGTAACCCCATGTTTACCCGTGTTCCCAACTCAGGGAACCCCATGTTTACCCGTGTTCCCAACTCAGGGAACCCCATGTTTACCCATGTTCCCAACCCAGGGAACCCCATGTTTACCCGTGTTCCCAACCCAGGGAACCCCATGTTTACCCATGTTCCCAACCCAGGGAACCCCATGTTTACCCATGTTCCCAACCCAGGTAACCCCATGTTTACCCATGTTCCCAACCCAGGTAACCCCATGTTTACCCATGTTCCCAACCCAGGGAACCCCATGTTTACCCATGTTACCAACCCAGGGAACCCCATGTTTACCCATGTTCCCAACCCAGGTAACCCCATGTTTACCCATGTTCCCAACTCAGATAACCCCATGTTTACCCATGTTCCCAACTCAGGGAACCCCATGTTTACCCATGTTCCCAACCCAGGGAACCCCATGTTTACCCATGTTCCCAACTCAGGGAACCCCATGTTTACCCATGTTCCCAACCCAGGGAACCCCAATGTTTACCCATGTTCCCAACCCAGGGAACCCCATGTTTACCCATGTTCCCAACCCAGGGAACCCCATGTTTACCCATGTTCCCAACCCAGGGAACCCAATGTTTACCCATGTTCCCAACCCAGGGAACCCAATGTTTACCCATGTTCCCAACCCAGGGAACCCCATGTTTACCCATGTTCCCAACCCAGGGAACCCCATGTTTACCCATGTTCCCAACTCAGGGAACCCCATGTTTACCCATGTTCCCAACTCAGGGAACCCAATGCATTACAGTTTTACTCAGTCGCTTTGGTGCATTTTTCACATCATCCCTAACATGTGCAAAATAATAAGTGCATTTCTCAGAACCATTTTTACAAACTGCAATATACAATAGATATGTTCCTAAAGCTAGTCAGTCACTAAAAATCCATAGTACATCTCTCAAAAGTAAATATTCATGCCAATGATCATGTCAGTGTCATCAGAATGATACGTCATTGAGTCATTGTTCACAAACAAGGTCGTCAAAATGTTTAGGCATGTTGTCAATGTAACTGTGTACTTTGACAGTATTACCTGATGTAAACTTAGGCTACAGTTTGGATGACAGTTACTGTATTGAAAATGCACATGGCTGCACTTCTATGGCATATATCAATTTCAACAGTACTATTTACATATTACTGTATGTGGGTTATTGATTGAAAGAGACTGGACAACCCAAGGGGCACAAAGGAAAAAAAACTACATTAGAAAGAAACACAGGAAACCACCCCTAAGGCACAACTTTGCCCGCAGCACTGTTGTGCTGTCTCTACACATCCAGACGTTCCTGTCTGTCGGCACACATATTCTCATCCACATCACACCGGATATTTTCCCTTCCAATGCAACGTGGAAAGAATCTTTGCTGCATCCATTGCAGCCAGCAGGGTCATCTGTGTGTGTGGCTGACGATCGTACACCTTCCACCTCCATGCTGAAAATAACTCCTTAATTGGGTTAAGGAATGGTGAATAAGGTGGGAGGAATTCTATGAGCATCCTCGGGTGGGTCACAAACCATTGCCTTATGATGTTTGATCGATGCAAACTCACATTATCACAAATGACCACATACTTTGGCAAATCCTCTCTAAACAGACCCCTCTCATCATCAGGGATGAGAGCCCTGTAGAGAGTCTCTAAAAAGTTGAGTAGATGCTGGGTGTTGTATGGCCCTATAAGGTGGATATGGGTTAGGACACCATGCACCGAAATAGCAGCACACATGGTGATATTTCCTCCCGTTGGCCTGGCAAATCCACAGTAGCTCTGTGACCGATGATATTCCGACCCCGCCTTCTGCATTTGGTCAGGTTGAAGCCAGCCTCATCCACGTATACAAAGTTGTGAGAGGGTTCACTTGATTCCAACTCCATTATACGCTATATCCCAGAACACACAGTTGAATTTGTTTTGGTAAGGAAGAGTGACATAAACTGTACATATATTGCATATTCCTTCCAAAGCAATGGAAATGTGTGCAGTTTATGCTTACTGTACTATGTACAGTGCCTTGCGAAAGTATTCGGCCCCCTTGAACTTTGCGACCTTTTGCCACATTTCAGGCTTCAAACATAAAGATATAAAACTGTATTTTTTTTGTGAAGAATCAACAACAAGTGGGACACAATCATGAAGTGGAACGACATTTATTGGATATTTCAAACTTTTTTAACAAATCAAAAACTGAGAAATTGGGCGTGCAAAATTATTCAGCCCCCTTAAGTTAATACTTTGTAGCGCCACCTTTTGCTGCGATTACAGCTGTAAGTCGCTTGGGGTATGTCTCTATCAGTTTTGCACATCGAGATGGCCTGGCAATGTGGTCTACTGCCCTGGCATGCACAGTTATCAGGCCATAACCATCAACACCGTCCCTGAGTCTATGATGTTGAGTTTTTATTAGTTGTAATTGTTTTTTACATGTAGTGATCAAGGTAAGTTATGGCCCCCGCAAGGGTCTAGTATCTCTGAAGTACACACACACACACACACACACACACACACACACACACACACACACACACACACACACACACACAGTGGTGTTGGTAATACATTTAAATGAGCTGTCTGTCAATATGTCCTTGGTGGCCATTTTGGAAAAACTTAAATGATCAGTGGAAGGATTTAACCGTTACCTCTGTTCCGATGGTCAGACGGTCAAATTACAGTTTAAGATGAATTAATTTAACTGAGTTTTACTGCAATGTCATCCGGCAGCAACTGTCTCTCTCCACTGGTTGCTTATCGGTTTATTTTCAGAATAGTCAAGTTTTTACGAGCAAGGGAAAGTTTATTTCCCATGGCATGGATAAAGCAACAGGAGGCCGCATCCCAAATGGGACCCTATCCTTTGTATAGTGCACTACGGTTGACCCCTAGTGGACTACGTTTGACCCCTAGTGCACTATTTTAGATCCCTAGTGGACTACTGTTCACCCCTAGTGGACAACTGTTGACCCCTAGTGCACTATTTTAGATCCCTAGTGGACTACTGTTGACCCCTAGTGCACTACGTTTGACCCCTAGTGCACTATTTTAGATCCCTAGTGGACTACTGTTCACCCCTAGTGGACAACTGTTGACCCCTAGTGCACTATTTTAGATCCCTAGTGGACAACTGTTGACCCCTAGATACTTATTTTAGACCCCTAGTGCACTACCGTCGACCCCTAGTGGACTACTATTGACCCCTAGTGGACTACGGTTGACCCCTAGATCCTTATTTTAGACCCCTAGTGCACTACCGTCGACCCCTAGTGGACTACTATTGACCCCTAGTGGACTACTATTGACCCCTAGTGGACTACTGTTGACCCCTAGTGGACTACTATTGAGCCCTAGTGGACTACTATTGACCCCCAGTGGACTACTGTTGACCCCTAGTGGACTACTATTGACCCCTAGTGGACTACTATTGACCCCTAGTGGACTACGGTTGACCCCTAGTGCACTACTTGACTAGGGCCCCTAGTGGACTACTGTTGACCCATAGTGCACTACCTGACTAAGGCCCCTAGTGCACTACCTGACTAGGTCCCCTAGTTGACTACTGTTGACCCCTAGTGGACTACATGACTAGGGCCCCTAGTGGACTACTGTTAGCCCCTAGTGGACTACTGTTGACCCCTAGTGGACTACCTGACTAGGACCCCTAGTGGACTACTGTTGAACCCTAGTGGACTACCTGACTAGGGCCCCTAGTGGACTACTGTTGACCCCTAGTGGACTGCCTGACTAGGGCCCTTAATGGACTACTGTTGACCCCTAGTGGACTACTGTTGACCCCTAGTGGACTACCTGACCAGGGCTCCTAGTGGACTACTGTTGACCCCTAGTGGACTACTGTTGACCCCTAGTGGACTATCTGACCAGGGCTCCTAGTTTACTACTGTTGACCCCTAGTGGACTACCTGACTAGGGCTCCTAGTTGACTACTGTTGAACCCTAGTGGACTACCTGACTAGAACCCCTAGTGGACTACCTGACTAGGGCCCCTAGTGGACTAGTGTTAACCCCTATTGGACTACTGTTGACCCCTAGTGGACTACCTGACTAGGACCCCTAGTGGACTACTGTTGACCCCTAGTGGACTACCTGACTAGGACCCCTAGTGGACTACTGTTGAGCCCTAGTGCACTACCTGACTAGGTCCCCTAGTGGATTACCTGACTAGGGCCCCTAGTGCACTACTTGACTAGGGCACCTTTGGCACTACTTGACTAGGGCCCCTAGTACACTACTTGACTAGGGCCCCTAGTGGACTACCTGACTAGGGCCCCTAGTGACTACCTGACTAGGGCCCCTATGGCACTACTTGACTAGGGCACCTAGTGCACTACTTGACATGGGCCCCTAGTGGACTACTTGACTAGGCCCCCTAGTGGACTACCTGACTAGGGCCCCTAGTGCACTACTTGACTAGGGCCCCTAGTGCACTACTTGACTAGGGCCCCTAGTGGACTACTTGACTAGGGCCCCTAGTGCACTACCTGACTAGGGCCCCTATAGCACTACTTGACTAGGGCCCCTAGTGGACTACCCAACTAGGGCCCCTAGTGGACTACCTGACTAAGGCCCCTAGTGGACTACCTGACTAGGGCCCCTAGTGGACTGCTGTTGACCCCTAGTGCACTACTTGACTGGGGTTAGTGCACTACCTGACTAGGGCCCCTAGTGCACTACCTGACTAGGGCCCCTAGTGCACTACCTGACTAGGGCCCTTAGTGGACTACCTGACTAGGGCCCCTAGTGGACTACCTGACTAGGGCCCCTAGTGGACTACCTGACTAGGGCCCCTAGTGGACTACCTGACTAGGGCCCCTAGTGGACTACCTGACTAGAGCCCCTAGTGGACTACTTGACTAGGCCCCCTAGTGGACTACCTGACTAGGCCCCCTAGTGGACTACCTGACTAGGGCCCCTAGTGGACTACTTGACTAGGCCCCCTAGTGGACTACCTGACTAGGGCCCCTAGTGGACTACTTGACTAGGCCCCCTAGTGCACTACCTGACTAGGGCCCCTAGTGGACTACCTGACTAGGGCCCCTAGTGGACTACTTGACTAGGCCCCCTAGTGCACTACCTGACTAGGGCCCCTAGTGGACTACCTGACTAGGGCCCCTAGTGGACTACCTGACTAGGGCCCCTAGTGGACTACTTGACTAGGCCCCCTAGTGCACTACCTGACTAGGGCCCCTAGTGGACTACCTGACTAGGGCCCCTAGTGGACTACCTGACTAGGGCCCCTAGTGGACTACCTGACTAGGACCCCTAGTGGACTACCTGACTAGGACCCATAGTGGACTACCTGACTAGGACCCCTAGTGGACTACCTGACTAGGGCCCCTAGTGGACTACCTGACTAGGGCCCCTAGTGGACTACCTGACTAGGGCCCCTAGTGGACTACCTGACTAGGACCCATAGTGGACTACCTGACTAGGACCCCTAGTGGACTACCTGACTAGGGCCCCTAGTGGACTACCTGACTAGGACCCCTAGTGGACTACCTGACTAGGACCCCTAGTGGACTACCTGACTAGGGCCCCTAGTGGACTACCTGACTAGGGCCCCTAGTGGACTACTTGACTAGGCCCCCTAGTGCACTACCTGACTAGGGCCCCTAGTGGACTACCTGACTAGGGCCCCTAGTGGACTACCTGACTAGGACCCCTAGTGGACTACCTGACTAGGACCCATAGTGGACTACCTGACTAGGGCCCCTAGTGGACTACCTGACTAGGGCCCCTAGTGGACTACCTGACTAGGGCCCCTAGTGGACTACCTGACTAGGGCCCCTAGTGGACTACCTGACTAGGGCCCCTAGTGGACTACCTGACTAGGGCCCCTAGTGGACTACCTGACTAGGGCCCCTAGTGGACTACCTGACTAGGGCCCCTAGTGGACTACCTGACTAGGGCCCCTAGTGGACTACCTGACTAGGGCCCCTAGTGGACTACCTGACTAGGGCCCCTAGTGGACTAACTGACGAAACAAGTTTATTTTATTTTTTGGGGGGTGTGCTCACCGACAGCTTGCCCATTAATCGCCCTGGAGATGAGAAATGTGCGTGTGTGTGTGTTTGTGTGCGTGTGTGTGTGTGTGTGTGTGTGTGTGTGTGTGTGTGTGTGTGTGTGTGTGCGTGCGTGTGCGTGTGTGCGTGTGCGTGTGCGTGTGTGTGTGTGTGTGTGCGTGTGCGTGTGTGTGTTTGTGTGTGTGTGTGTGTAACGCCGAATTCTTTGCCCCCAAAAATCACATCACTCCGATCCAGTTGGTCGGTGGGATGCTGTGCTTGATTAACACAGTCTGGTAGCAGAGGGCAGCGGTTGCCTGCTTTACCAGAATCTCTTAGCCACATCTGAAAGACATTTACTGAGCTCTGTTTTGTTTTTAAAGAGTGACAAAATGATAGAGGACATTAAATCCAGGGTTGCTTTTTCCCATGGGCCCTGAGTTGAATGGATGCTTGGGCAATTCACACACACAGCAATGCAAACCTCGAGTCGGTTGGCTCATGCTGGCTTTTAAGAATATGCAGCAGGATGGTTTATAATGAACCATGCGAACACACACAGACACACACACACACACACACACACACACACACACACACACACACACACTGCAATGAAAACAAACAGGAAACCAAAGCATGCCTCTATAAAATGGTTGTTTAGTCAAAAACAATATATCTGAGTGTCGTATTACTGTGCTCACAGCTTGTGTTAGTTAAACATGAAACAGCCTGTTGGTGACAATAGGACATCAAGGCTGCATTGTCTTCATAGACACTGACATGACCTGTCCCCTTTCATTCTATGCATTCGGGTATTGGCTTTACCTATAGTCCGTCACATACAGAATATACCCAGCTCTCTGTCTCTCTCTCATTTCAATTCAAAAAGGGCTTTATTGACATGGGATACATATTGTTTACAAATTGCCAAAGCAAGTAAAATGATAATAAACAAATGTGATGTAAACAACAACAAAATATTGCACTCACATAAAGTTTAAACAATTATATAGAGAGACATTTTAAATGTCATATTATGTCTATATACAGTGTTGTAACGATGTGCAAATAGTTAAAGTACAAAAGGGAAAATAAATAAATATGAGTTGTATTTACAATGGTGTTTGTT
>NC_143030.1:12969592-13007092 GCF_057628025.1 Oncorhynchus mykiss
CCCCATCCCTCAATCCCTCCCCCATCCCTCAATCCCTCCCCCATCCCTCAATCCCTCCTCCCATCCCTCAATCCCTCCCCCCATCCCTCAATCCCTCCCCCCATCCCTCAATCCCTCCCCCGACCCTCAATCCCTCCCCCATCCCTCAATCACTCCCCCCATCCCTCAATCCCTCCCCCCGTCCCTCAATCCCTCCTCCCGTCCCTCAATCCCTCCCCCATCCCTCAATCCCTCCCCATCCCTCAATCCCTCCCCCCATCCCTCAATCCCTCCCCCGACCCTCAATCCCTCCCCCCATCCCTCAATCCCTCCCCCTATCCCTCAATCCCTCCTCCCGTCTCTCAATCCCTCCCCCGTCCCTCAATCCCTCCCCCCATCCCTCAATCCCTCCTCCCGTCCCTCAATCACTCCTCCTGTCCCTCAATCCCTCCCCCGTCCCTCAATCCCTCCCCCGTCCCTCAACCCCTCCTCCTGTCCCTCAATCACTCCTCCTGTCCCTCAATCCCTCCCCCGTCCCTCAATCACTCCCCCGTCCCTCAATCCCTCCTCCTGTCCCTCAATCACTCCTCCAGTCCCTCAATCCCTCCACCGCCCCTCAATCCCTCCTCCGTCCCTCAATCACTCCTCCCGACCCTCAATCCCTCCTCCCGTCCCTCAATCACTCCTCCCGTCCCTCAATCCCTCCTCCCGTCCTTCAATCCCTCCCCCCGACCCTCAATCCCTCCTCCTGTCCCTCAATCACTCCTCCTGTCCCTCAATCCCTCCCCCATCCCTCAATCCCTCCCCCCGACCCTCAATCCCTCCCCCTGTCCCTCAATCCCTCCCCCGTCCCTCAAACCCTCCCCCTATCCCTCAATCCCTCCTCCCGTCCCTCAATCACTCCTCCCGTCCCTCAATCCCTCCCCCTTCCCTCAATTCCTCCTCCTGTCCCTCAATCACTCCTCCTGTCTCTCAATCCCTCCCCCGTCCCTCAATCCCTCCTCCTGTCCCTCAATCATTCCTCCTGTCCCTCAATCATTCCTCCTGTCCCTCAATCCCCCGTCCTGTCCCTCAATCATTCCTCCTGTCCCTCAATCACTCCTCCTGTCCCTCAATCACTCCTCCTGTCCCTCAATCATTCCTCCTGTCCCTCAATCCCTCCTCCTGTCCCTCAATCCCTCCCCCGTCCTTTCAATCCCTTTTCCCTTCCCTCAAACCCTCCTCCCTTCCCTCCCCTTTGTTGTTTACAGGGAATCTGAAGAATTTGGTTTAAGAGCGGCGTCTTGGTCTCATGTTTCCAATCAGGTCCTCCTGGGGTAATGAACACACACAGACATCGGGCCAGGCTAATGAAGACAGTATGTTGGAGCTGTGTGTGTGGAGAGGAGAGATGTTGGAAAACAATGTTTCCAGGGGGATGTTTTAATGTGGGAGACTGACGAAGGTAGGGTGCTAATGTTGCCTGTTTGGTGTTTGCTGGTCTGTTTCTGTTTCAGTCTGTGATCTTTTTTTAAACTTTGGGGAGGTGGGTTGGGCTAGACTGGGACCAGACTGAGATTCTGGCTCCGTAAAATGGCTTCCAGAGCCCGTATTCACAAAGCGGATCAGCGTAAGAGTTTTGCCTTTCAGATCATAATGAATTTTGATTAAGATGGCCCAGAATCTGAACTTTTAGTTCCATAGTTTGGGGGGGTGTTGTAATATTACACTGAAAGATGTTCAGAGAAAATGGCGTTGACAGAGAGGGCTGCCGTGCTTCTAGCTCTTAGGAAACTTTGCAGTATTTCGTTTTTTTTATTTATTATTTCTTACATTATTAGGCCAGGAAAAAATTGTGTACAAAGCATTTTGTTACACCCGCAATAACCTCTGCTAAACACGTGCATGTGACCAATGAAATTTGGTTTGATTTGATTTGATATAAAGGCCTGGGAAACATGTAGGGTGGGGATATGTTGCATATTATTTGTGTTAAACGGGTAAAGGAGACATGATGGGGGCTTGTGTTACCCCACTGGGTTTTGTCCCAGCACTACACAGCTGATTGATATAACTCATCAAACTTTGATTATTTGAATCAGCTGTGTAGTGCTGGGGCAAAAACCAAAACTTGCAACCAGGAGGGGCCCAAGGACCGAGTCTGAGAAACCCTGCTCCATGTTAACACCCCCTGGATAGATACAAAACATACTAGATCTTGGGGGGAGTTTCACAAAAATATAAAGATCATCCTCATCATAAAGATCATCCTCATCATAAAGATCATCCTCACCATAAAGATCATCCTCATCATAAAGATCATCCTCACCATAAAGATCATCCTCATCATAAAGATCATCCTCACCATAAAGATCATCCTCACCATAAAGATCATCCTCAGCATAAAGATCATCCTCAGCATAAAGATCATCCTCAGCATAAAGATCATCCTCAGCATAAAGATCATCCTCATCATAAAGATCATCCTCAGCATAAAGATCATCCTCAGCATGAAGATCATCCTCACCATAAAGATTCCTCAGCATAAAGATCATCCTCGCCATAAAGATCATCCTCAGGGTTAAAGATAATCCTCACCATAAAGATCATCCTCATCATAAAGATCATCCTCAGCATAAAGATCATCCTCATCATAAAGATCATCCTCACCATAAAGATCATCCTCAGCATAAAGATCATCCTCAGCATAAAGATCATCCTCAGCATAATGATCATCCTCATCATAAAGATCATCCTCAGCATAAAGATCATCCTCAGCATAAAGATCATCCTCATCATAAAGATCATCCTCACCATAAAGATCATCCTCAGCATAAAGATCATCCTCATCATAAAGACCATCCTCACCATAAAGATCATCCTCACCATAAAGATCATCCTCAGCATAAAGATCATCCTCAGCATAAAGATCATCCTCATCATAAAGATCATCCTCACCATAAAGATCATCCTCACCATAAATATCATCCTCAGCATAAAGATCATCCTCAGCATAAAGATCATCCTCATCATAAAGATCATCCTCAGCATAAAGATCATCCTCAGAGTTAAAGATCATCCCCATATTAAAGATCATCCTCAGCATAAAGATCATCCTCAGCATAAAGATCATCCTCATCATAAAGATCATCCTCATCATAAAGATCATCCTCATCATAAAGATCATCCTCAACATAAAGATCATCCTTAGAGTTAAAGATCATCCCCATATTAAAGATCATCCTCAGCATAAAGATCATCCTCAGCATAAAGATCATCCTCAGCATAAAGATCATCCTCAGCATAAAGATCATCCTCAGCATAAAGATCATCCTCATCATAAAGATCATCCTCATCATAAAGATCATCCTCACCATAAAGATCATCCTCAGCATAAAGATCATCCTCACCATAAAGATCATCCTCATCATAAAGACCATCCTCACCATAAAGATCATCCTCACCATAAAGATCATCCTCAGCATAAAGATCATCCTCAGCATAAAGATCATCCTCATCATAAAGATCATCCTCACCATAAAGATCATCCTCACCATAAATATCATCCTCAGCATAAAGATCATCCTCAGCATAAAGATCATCCTCATCATAAAGATCATCCTCAGCATAAAGATCATCCTCAGAGTTAAAGATCATCCCCATATTAAAGATCATCCTCAGCATAAAGATCATCCTCAGCATAAAGATCATCCTCATCATAAAGATCATCCTCATCATAAAGATCATCCTCATCATAAAGATCATCCTCAACATAAAGATCATCCTTAGAGTTAAAGATCATCCCCATATTAAAGATCATCCTCAGCATAAAGATCATCCTCAGCATAAAGATCATCCTCAGCATAAAGATCATCCTCAGCATAAAGATCATCCTCAGCATAAAGATCATCCTCATCATAAAGATCATCCTCATCATAAAGATCATCCTCACCATAAAGATCATCCTCAGCATAAAGATCATCCTCACCATAAAGATCATCCTCATCATAAAGATCATCCTCACCATAAAGATCATCCTCAGCATAAAGATCATCCTCACCATAAAGATCATCCTCATCATAAAGATCATCCTCACCATGAAGATCATCCTCACCATAAAGATCATCCTCACCATAAAGATCATCCTCATCATAAAGATCACCCTCACCATAAAGATCATCCTCAGAGTTAAAGATCATCCTCACCATAAAGATCATCCTCACCATAAAGATCATCCTCATCATAAAGATCATCCTCACCATAAAGATCATCCTCAGAGTTAAAGATCATCCTCAGCATAAAGATCATCCTCACCATAAAGATCATCCTCAGAGTGAAAGATCATCCTCAGAGTTAAAGATCATCCCCATATTAAAGATCATCCTCAGCATAAAGATCATCCTCAGCATAAAGATCATCCTCAGCATAAAGGTCATCCTCAGCATAAAGATCATCCTCTGAGTTAAAGATCATCCTCAGTCCATACATAGCAGGGGTATCAAACTAATGTGATTCTACCAACTGAGCTACAAATCTGTTATGATCTTGGTGCTAAACATGATCTTTACTACTGCAGTGTCAGATGAAGAGCATTCCTAGCATTTTCACACAGTCTGTGTGTTAAGACGACGTGTCAATGATACGATCTCCTATCTAATGAAATGTTTCAAGCGTGTATTCTGTCCTTTTCCTATTCAAACTGCATCCTCAGCATAAAGATCATCCTCAGCATGAAGATCATCCTCACCATAAAGATTCCTCAGCATAAAGATCATCCTCGCCATAAAGATCATCCTCAGGGTTAAAGATAATCCTCACCATAAAGATCATCCTCATCATAAAGATCATCCTCAGCATAAAGATCATCCTCATCATAAAGATCATCCTCACCATAAAGATCATCCTCAGCATAAAGATCATCCTCAGCATAAAGATCATCCTCAGCATAAAGATCATCCTCATCATAAAGATCATCCTCAGCATAAAGATCATCCTCAGCATAAAGATCATCCTCATCATAAAGATCATCCTCACCATAAAGATCATCCTCAGCATAAAGATCATCCTCAGCATAAAGATCATCCTCACCATAAAGATCATCCTCAGAGTGAAAGATCATCCTCAGAGTTAAAGATCATCCCCATATTAAAGATCATCCTCAGCATAAAGATCATCCTCAGCATAAAGATCATCCTCAGCATAAAGGTCATCCTCAGCATAAAGATCATCCTCTGAGTTAAAGATCATCCTCAGTCCATACATAGCAGGGGTATCAAACTAATGTGATTCTACCAACTGAGCTACAAATCTGTTATGATCTTGGTGCTAAACATGATCTTTACTACTGCAGTGTCAGATGAAGAGCATTCCTAGCATTTTCACACAGTCTGTGTGTTAAGACGACGTGTCAATGATACGATCTCCTATCTAATGAAATGTTTCAAGCGTGTATTCTGTCCTTTTCCTATTCAAACTGCATGTTTAAATTCAACTGGAAGTACTGTTGGAGTGTACAATTGTTTTGTATCATTTTACTTTCGGTTTCACAGAAGTACAACTTTACGTTTTTTTTACAGTTCACTTTTGCCTTTTATATGGTGTAAATAACATGTTTCATTATAAAATACAATCTGTTTTATTATAAAATGCAATCTGTATTATTATAAAATGCTATCTGTATTATATGGTGTAAGTAACATGTTTTATTATAAAATAGAAATCTGTATCTGAGTATGTTGATGTTAAATAGTCTTATTTTTTTGGTTCTTTTTTTTTCTCAACGTGAGCTTCAATAACATCCTAAGAGGAAACTGGCACCAAACTGACACCAAACTGACATCTGTGCATCTGTGGCACCCCTTTCCATCTAGTGCACTACTTTTGACCAGAGCCCTATGGGTAGTGTACTACTTCAGACCAGAGCCCTATGGGTAGTGTACTACTTTAGACCAGAGCCCTATGGGTAGTGCACTACTTTAGACCAGAGCCCTATGGGTAGTGCACTACTTTAGACCAGAGCCCTATGGATAGTGTACTACTTCAGACCAGAGCCCTATGGATAGTATACTACTTCAGACCAGAGCCCTATGGGTAGTGTACTACTTCAGACCAGAGCCCTATGGGTAGTGTACTACTTTAGACCAGAGCCCTATGGGTAGTGCACTACTTTAGACCAGAGCCCTATGGGTAGTGTACTACTTTAGACCAGAGCCCTATGGGTAGTGTACTACTTCAGACCAGAGCCCTATGGGTAGTGTACTATTTTAGACCAGAGCCCTATGGGTAGTGCACTACTTTAGACCAGAGCCCTATGGGTAGTGCACTACTTTAGACCAGAGCCCTATGGGTAGTGCACTACTTCAGACCAGAGCCCTATGGGTAGTGTACTACTTTAGACCAGAGCCCTATGGGTAGTGCACTACTTCAGACCAGAGCCCTATGGGTAGTGTACTACTTTAGACCAGAGCCCTATGGGTAGTGCACTACTTTAGACCAGAGCCCTATGGGTAGTGCACTACTTCAGACCAGAGCCCTATGGGTAGTGTACTACTTTAGACCAGAGCCCTATGGGTAGTGCACTAGAAAGGGAATAGGGTGCCGTTTGAGATGTAAACTAGGAGTGGTGAATCAAAGTGGTTTCCATGTGTGCAACAGAAGTTGTAAAGTTCTGTCTGTGATCTTTATGGATTTAATTGAAACACCATGGCCAGGACACACACACACCCACTCACACTACGGATGCCGTGGTCAGTCTTGTGGTTTCCCTCAGAGTGAATGTGAAACGAGGGAAAGTCATTAGTGTGTTTATGGGTTAATAGGAAAGACGGAACTGATTGAAACGCTCTCTCTTCAACGGCTGTTGCACAAAGACCCTAGAAAATGAATGAACATGAGAGAAGTGTGGTTCCTTATTCCTCCCCCAGACACCCCTTAAGGAGACCAAAATAAGACAACTTCAGGGGGCCAAATTCACAAGATATTTTAGGAGAACCTTTTAAATAACTGTTTCCTTAATATTTTTTCTATTTTTATCGAAAATTATTGAGAACTTCTCAAATTTCTTCTTTTAGGAGAACCTTCTTAAAGCATAGTTAGCAATGTCTTGTGTCATGCCATCCAAGTTCATCAACCCACTTCAATGAATATTTACACTAAAGAAACTCTCAGAGCCTATATAACGTTTCCTCTCCTCCCCTGCCTGAAATCAAACTCCCATCTCTCTATGTTCTCCATTCATGCTGTTGAATAGCACACCTGCCTGCTCTGTCCCGTGTGGCGACTGGACTGACTCCGTCAGGACTTCCCAACATCATGTTTCCCTCCAGAGTGGCATGGCATCATTATTTGAATAGGACATCAGTTTACGTTTTAGATAAATGATCAAATTAGATAAAAGTTCGGTACAATGTCTATTATGTTATTAACAACTTATATTTGCTTAGGCTATACTTCTGTGGGAGGCTTGCTAAAATGATCCCACAGCAGACTCATTGAAAACTTCAAGGTGACGTTAATGTGCGCTTACTTCGGTCGTTCTGTGTGTTTACCCATTTTGCCTAGTTTTACGTTAGAGGGGTACTTGAAAACCGTTAATCTAATTTGCATACTGTTTTCCCACGGGGGAGGACTCCACGAACTTCCATACATCACGCTCGAGCCTAATCTACATGTTAACTGTCTCCGCGCGCCAACGGGACTAAAGACAGATGCTCGTGAGCCTTTAACTTAAACGGAATTAAGGCGCGTGGAGTTCTAAAATAATATTGGCTTCACCTGTTCTGTTCTTTTCTCTCTTTGACTATATTGAGACGTAGGTATATTGTTTAGAATGAATTAATGAAAATATGATATTTATTTAGGCTAAAACGGATGAAAAAAATGCTGACGATAACCTCGAGGTTTAGGAAATGTTTAGGTCTCTATTTCCTATTGTTGTTTTATTTTAGCAAATCATTTGGAGTGATTTGACCTATAGCCAGTTGTAACAGATGACCTTTTAGATATGAAATAGGCCTACCCTAATGATGAGACGTTAGCATAGCGGTCTCTCCAGGTGGGCTACGCAATAGGCTAAGGCCAATTGTGTGTGCGCGGGTGCGTGCGTGCGTATTGGATCATATCCACACGGTTTTCTATTTGGTTCCTCCTGTGAACATTGTTTTTCTCGTGAAAATAAATCAACAGTTATTGTTTCAAGACCATTAAAAAATGTTGAGGCTGTGCGTTCTCTCATGAATGATAATCAGTGAGTTGTCTGTTTGGAGTAGAATAGAATAGACAACAATAGGATTTGATCTGTGACTGTAGAGAAAAGCGCTCGTTCTGAGAATAGAAAACATCTGCCTCCGTAGAGCGCTTTCATGACCGAAACTCCGGAAACTGGTTTCCTCCGATACTGGAATGAACCGTTTATTGTGCGATAACCGTGGTGCGTCAGTCCTATTCCTCTACAAATCCACGCCGTGATTTAAATGCTGTCCCGCCACAAACGCGCCTCACTTGAGGGTCGTGTGTGTGTGAGAGAAAATAATACTTTATATTCAGTAACAACCACAGTGAGGGAACTATCCCGGAGTCGGACAGTCTGTTATTTCGCACAGAGCGAGGAGAGACGCAGCACGAGGACAATATTGACTCAACCGTTTACTTTATGACTATAGCTCTCAACAGGAACCGGCGGATTCCTTACTAAATATAGACTACAACAATTGTCAAAGTTTTTGACAGCAAACATTTACGGGTGTGGTGTTATCCTGCGATCCGTTGGAGTTGATTTGTACATTTTGACTTTTTTTGACCATTATTTGCCTTCCTCAAACGGACCTACAGCTGCGTTTAAAAGTGGCGTTCTAAAGGGTATGTTATTTTACATTTTTAATTGTTCCGTTAACATTTTATGGAAGTTATTCACAATAGTTTGATTTCACAGAGCAATGGGGGAAATTGTGAACTTATTTGCCAAATGCTACCAATAACTTTTCCCCCTAAAATGTTTCGTTTAGCCCTTTTTGTGATTTGCCTCCCGGTTTGAACTGGTGAATTACATGCATTTTACGCACATCTTGGATGATGATTTCGTAACACAACTCCATAACACGAATCTCTAAAAAGTATGGCTTTTTAGTCAACTATTCAGCCTATTTTACCAAATGGGCATTTGGTAGAAAATGGGGCTTTGTCAAAACGTTTGTTACTTTGACAAAGTGGTATTCTGTTGGCTGTAAATGTTAGTGTGGTTTTCTATATCTCATAGCGTTGACTCAATTACTATAAAACAAGTGGCCATGCTCAGCCTCACCATATGGTCAAGGTGTGTGTGTGTGTGTGTGTGTGTGTATATTGAGCGATTCACGTTCTAATTGGCTCGACACGCATGGTAATTGTGTAATTGACACCGCTGTTGTTGGCTAGAAGCAGAGGGGTTCCATGCTCATTTTCAGGTCCGGACCACGTCTGCGGGGAGGCGGATGTGATTAATGTAATCAAGTAACTTCTATTGTGATTGTTTGACATGGTGTGATTAGTTTATAGGCTAAATAAACCACCCATACGAGTTGAATAGCCTACCTTTGTCTGTCAACAAACAGTTTGATATTGGCACCAGGTTAAAATACTGTTTAGTGAACGAAACATTCCACTTCATTATTAAGGATGCATTTTAAAGTATTCGAATGCGGTCCATGGTCTCCTTTTTAAGGGAGAATGCATTTACAGTTTGACAGTTGCTTCCACACGATTTGAGACTCCGGCTACTTTTCTAGAGACTCGACACACACACATGCAAAACGTCACACCTCTTGCAAAACCAAACACTAAATTCTAAATTATTTTGACTCTTCTCAAAATTGTGTTTTTGCATCAACTCCACACACACACACGCACGCACACACCAACAATTGATTAGCTCTTATACACGCAAACTACACACGGACGTGACAAATGTAAAACACTCCTATCTTGTGTCTTTTGCATGTTCCGTGTGCAGTGGAGTCCACGGCAGCTTGTCATAGCACTCACACGTACATATGCTCACAAACATATGCAGTATGTACACATGCAATATGTATTTAAACTATAAACAGAAATGCAAGGGGGAAAAATCAAATGTTTCTTTCACAACCTTTTCATCCAGATTTCAGGATGAACACTGAGATGACAAAATACAGTAGAAGATAAATAAATAGGCTTGTCCTTTTCCTCCTCGTCTTCATCCCCCTCTTCCTCTAACTCTCTCTCCTTTAATTGGCCTCCATTGTTGCCCAAACCAAGAAAGCCAACCTGAAGCCTATTTATAGTGCTCAAGCTCTGATTTTCTAAGTGAAGAAATCAGCTAGAAGTGTTTTTCACACGTCAGCACTGTGTCGGTAAAATGAGTGTGGCATTTTGAACGGCAGTGTTTTCCAAAAGAAACACGAGACCTGTTCGTTTTGAATGATGTGTCTAATGTAGAGAACTGTGTTTAGTGTTTTGCAAAAAGTGTAAAGCAGATAATGTGCTTGTAGTTTTGGTCTGAAGATGAGGTTAATGAGGTTTCACTGAGTGCCTGAATTACCACTTTTGGTGTGTGCGTGAGATTCTCAACTACCACTTTTAGTTTTTAGGTTTTAAATCAGGGCCTAATGTCTTTCCTTCCTAAGGATTCATTTTAATACCGTATTTGAACGGGGCCTAATGTCTCTCCTTCCTAAGGATTCATTTTAATAACCGTATTTCAGTCTGCAGTCCTGACAGTAATCAGCCAAAGAATAATGAACACAAAGGACTGAAGAACACACACAGCGATAAATCCTCAACAGCTGTCAATGGCAGGGCTCATGAGATGCTGGTGTGTTGTAGGTCCAGTGCAGCTGCATGCCTGCCTGTAGCAATTACCCTCTCCATAAATATGGGCTGGGGCAGGAAGGGGGTCAAATGAGTGTGTTGGGAAGGGGTCTGCAGTGGGATCAGCACGTGTGTGTATGTGTGTGTGTGTGTGTGTGTGTGTGTATATATATTATTTATATGTGTGTGTGTGTTTTCTATCATGTGACTCAGTCCTCAAAAGTCCTGTTTTCTTTAACCCTTATTATGAACTGCCAGTCAGTCCCCTCTGAGCCTCTATGGTACTTTAGTATGTATCCAAAATGGCACCATACTCCCTATATAGTGCACTACTTTTGACTGACTGTCATTAGAGGTCAGGGGAAGTGGTTCTGGTCAAAAGGAGGGCACTATATAGGGAATAAGGTGCCATCTCTCCGTGCTGTGACCCACCTAAAGATTTTTTTGTTTTGTGCCCCCCCCCCCCCCCAAATTTAATTGAGGCTATTCTTTTAGCCAGGCAGGGCCATGTCTCAATCTGGGATTTGGAACAGGCTACTTACTAGTGGTGACCTAGTGAAGCAGGTGACTTTAAAGCCAAGCAGGCTTATCACTCTAATCTAAACACTGATGTCATATGTTAACAGAATAATCCTGTATGTTTTCAGTACTCCCTGTCATCTCTTCCGCCTTGTATGGCGGTGTGTCCCCGTTTGATGATGTCATCGTAACACAGTTTCTTCCTCCTTCTCAGGTGTCCCCAGGTGATGACCTCACTGTTTTCCAGCCCAGCCCACGTCGTCATGAAGGACCGCGAGCCTCCTCCATCCTCCCTCACCCTGCTCCACTACCCTGGGATGACGGTCACTGCCAAGACCCCCGGGGATGACCCCTTTCCCAACTCCACCTCTCCATCCCTCTCCAAACCACAGCCCTTCTGCCTGCAGACCCTCCAGACCAGCCCTCACCTCCTCGCCAGCCTGCAGCTCCAGAAACTCAACTCCCACTACCAGAGTCTGGCTGGAGGCAGTGGTGCCTCAGGGCTCAACTCAGGGCCTCAGAGGGGGTTTGGGGGCTCCACGGTGGGCTCGACTGGGCAGCTGGTCGGGGGTACCTCTGGAGGTGGCGGAGGTGGGAACCAGAGTTGTGGATCTGGCGGGATCATAGATTCTGACCCAGTGGATGAAGAGGTTCTGATGTCATTGGTCATAGAGCTGGGGTTGGACCGGGCCAATGAGCTGCCTGAACTCTGGCTGGGACAGAATGAGTTTGACTTTATAGCGGACGTACCTGCTGGATGTTGACCGGATAGAGAGATGGAAGGAGGGGATCTGTGCTCTCTTTCATTCTTCTGTTAGTCTCTTGTTTGGATGGACACAGACTCCGACGTCCCTGCCGCATACTAACCTAAACACACAGAAAGAGAAACTGTCCTTTTGTTTTTTTGGGGGGGTCAACCTCTTAGTTTTTCTCTGAAAGAAAAATGATGACCACAAACGGACCCAAAGAGAGCATGCGCTCTTGTTTTTTCCCCTCTGTACCACCCTCTCATTTCCTCTCTCAGAAGGACAGAGTGCGGACACGGGGCTGGGGTTTCGTCTTGTGTTTTTCTGTGAGTCTGTGTGTCAGAGAGGATGTCGACTTCAGGGGGAACTTGTGTTTACCTTCATTTATTCCTCGGCGCAAAAGGACCCTGAAGCGGCGTTAAGGGTTGTGAACATCCAACGGTACAACAGAAACCAAGAGGGGACAAAACCCACAGGACCCTATCTATATTTAACAGTAGGGAAAACACTGAGGGATAGAAGAGCCTGGGGCCTGTCTCGTTGTACCTCCCACGGGCCTCCTGCACACGCTCACACACACACTGACTGAAGGATGGGTGGTATTATGTTGCGGTAATGCAGCTGTGAAACAGGCACTTGTTCAGTTACCCTCGGGTTCAGGGGGTTTGATGCGACGTGAGGGTGAGAGAATGCGCGAGAGAGATGAGTGATGTGTACCTGTGTGTGAGAGGTTGTATGAGACAGACATGACAGGAGGCCTGTGTAGTCTCCATGCTATTGTCTGTATCTAAATACGTTATTGAGTCTCAAAGTCAGTGGTCTTCATGTAACTCTGTAGGAGTCTTGTTTCTGCCCGATCTCCCCGTCTCGCTTTCCCTCTCTCTGTATGTATTGTAAGTCTCTTGCTCTATGTCAAATGGATGATGTCTGAAGAAGCAAAGAGAGCTATGAGTCTCTCCCTTTTCTTCTGTCTCTCTCTCTCTCCTGTGCTCTGAGCCAAGACACTCCGTCACTACCTACTCTGCTATGTTACTGTCAAAGTAAATGTGTACATCTCAACTGGCACCCTATTCCCTATATAGTGCGCGTATGGCCAGAGCCCTATGGGTCCTGGTCTAAAGTAGTGCACTATAAAGGGAATAGGGTGCCATTTGACTGTTCCAATCTATTAGTTAATGAGGCTGTAGGATGCAGTTAAAGATGGCTGCCTTGTTTGTTTTTCTGGGGTGGAATGGGAGAGCTGAAGACGACCTAATGACAAACTGATGATTGAGTCATTGACTGATTTACCTACAGTACCTACATTGTAAAAGAGATTTATTTTTATGTCTTATGCAACTCATTTTTAAGACAGAAAAAATTGACGAGAAAGTTTCAATTGACTAAGTTCCCAGGTTTCAGTGAATAGAGTCCTAAGCCTGAATCACATTGCATCAACACGACGTGAAAGACCACATTTTAACACCCAGGACATTGAAGATAACTAATGGAATATTACCAACTTGTAATTTCCTGAACAGAAACCCTTTGATCCGACTGACGACTGGCGCAAGAACATTTTACTTTGATTTAGTTTCTGTTCGTTTTGCTTATTACATTTCACATTTTTATGACTTATTTTGGTTTAGGGTGAGAAACCTCTGGCTATTGACTTTGTAAAAGAAACATATCAGATAGTAATTAATCACTTGTATAGTAGATACTGTACTGATTGTATGATCCTTAGTTTCTTAAAATCACACCTTTTTTCAATTGAAGGCTTTCTTTTGTTTAAGAGGTGGACCTCATTTCTTTATTTGTCTCATCTTTGACTTTTGTTTTGCAATTTTAAATGACGGAAAGAATATATCCGAGGTTGATTTAATTTTTTTGCATCTCATTTGTATTTCTATGTAAATTTACTAGATCATATTTAAATGGTTGTATTTTTGTTCTCTGCATGTTTGGGGAAAATAAAGAATACCGAACAGAATATTCTCTCCGTTTCTCATTAGTACTATAGTCTACCATTTAGGTTTTTACACAACTTAGTTCACTATCTGTGCACAAACTCATGATTTCTGTAGTTGAGAACAGTTCACACATGAATGAAAAATGGTTGGTCATAACTTTCTTATAAAATGTCGCCCTCTAGCGTCAACTTTTTCAAAATGCCTCAAAGTTCACTGGTGGAGTCCAATAACACAAGCAACAGACTGTAGGCCTACAACAGGCAGCATGTGTAACGACGAAACACTGCAGATAAAGGTGATTAGAAACTGCATACCTTTTTAAAGAAACAAGGACCATCATATGAAAACCTTGATTCAGACTGTGTGTGTATATATATACACCCACACTGTTGCAGGTTTACTGAGGACCAGGGGTCAGACGGGCATAATATACCGGCTTCGCGTAGAAGTATATGACTTGTAACAGACTGAATTGAGTAGACAGAATCCAAAGCATAGGAAAAAGCAAGCTACAGGACGTCACTGGTGACATTCGGCATGGGAACACCCGGAATAACGGCTTGATTATCTTGCGCCGCACAAACAGAAGGGCTCTGTCCTGCGCGTTGGTATTTCCCGACAGAGATTACGGGAGGAAATCAGAGAGGCTCAGGGAATAGAAGAAAAAACAGGCTACAGAACATATCAAAAATGATTTGTTTACTACCGATGAAGACATTTAGGCAAGACTTGAGAATCAAGATAATATTACGAAAATAAGTTCAACTGTGTGTTTAGGCCTATTCTAGATTGAGACGGATTGAATTTGATATATGACATATTTACAATCATATAAGAATCACAATGAGAGCCATATAATGTATGGGTACCATATATTACATTTCAAACACTGACTTACGTAGCTGCTACAATAATATGAAAATCAATACTGTATTTCTTGAGGTAGTACAAGTACTTGGGAGTATGGCTAGACGGTACACTGTCCTTCTCTCAGCACATATCAAAGCTGAGGGCTAAAATAAAATCTAGACTTGATTTCCTCTATTGTAATCACTCCTCTTTCACCCCAGCTGTCAAACTAACCCTGATTCAGATGACCATCCTAACCATGCTTGATTACGGACACGTAATTTATAGATCAGCAGGTAAGGGTGCTCTCGAGCGGCTAGATGTTCTTTACCATTTGGCCATCAGATTTGCCACGATGCTCCGTATAGGACACATCACTGCACTCTATACTCCTCTGTAAGCTGGTCATCTCTGTAAACCTGTCGTAAGACCCACTGGTTGATGCTTATTTATAAAACCCTCTTAGTCCTCACTCCCCCCTATCTGAGATACCTACTGCAGCCCTCATCCTCCACATACAACACCCGTCCTGCCAGTCACATTCTATTAAAGGTCCCCAAAGCACACACACTCCTGGGTCACTCCCCTTTTCAGTTCGCTGCAGCTAGTGACTGGAACGAGCTGCAACAAACACTCAAACTGGGCAGTTTTATCTCAATCTCTTCACTCAAAGACTCAATCATGGACACTCTACTGACAGTTGTGGCTGCTTTGTGTGATTGTTGTCTCTACCTTCTTGCACTTTGTGCTGTTGTCTGTGCCCAATAATATTTGCACCATGTTGTGTTGCTACCATGCTGCGATGTCATGTGTTGCTGCCTTGCTATGTTGTTGCCTTAGGTCTCTCTTTATGTAGTGTTGTGTTGTCTCTCTTGTCGTGATGTGTGTTTTGTCCTATATTTATATTTATTTTAAATCCCAGCCCCCATCCCAGCAGGAGGCCTTATGCCTTTTAGTAGGCCTTTATTGTAAATAAGAATTTTTTATTTTTAAATGTTTTAAATTGTACCTTTATTTAACTAGGCAAGTCAGTTACGAACAAATTCTTATTTACAATGATGACCTACCTAGGAACAGTGCCTTGTTCAGGGGCAGAACGACAGCATTTTACATTGTTAGCTCGGGATTCGATCCAGTAACCTTTCTTAACTGGTTTGCCAAGTTAAATAAAGGTTAAATAAAATACATTTCTGACACGTTAAAGGAACATCCAGTCGCAGTTATTCTCCTCGACACTAGAGAGCGGACCAAATAAATTATGCTCGGTTTGTCCCTTATCATGCACCGTACTCTGTCTTATTTTGCAAGGACTCGAAGTGGGAGGTCCTTTTCCTCGCAGACTCCAACATGGTGAGCCGTATTTCTTTATGATTTTCTCCCGAATCATCATCAAACATCACTTTTTCTGAAAATAATATTGCACATATAACTGCGATTGTATGAAAATATATACTTTGTGCAATGGTTAGTCCCTGTATTTAAATAATAAGTTATGTCTGAGTCTCTGAAACGATTTTAGGAAAACCGATTCGTTTGACCATTGTAGCCACCGGCTAGCTGGTTAGCATCAACTCTGCCCATTTCAGCCAAACATGTTTCCGTTACCACGATTTCTACGTTCAAAAGACTATTCCCGAAGTTTATACTAGCCTTGGTAATTGAGCACACCTTTTGCGGCGAAAATGTGTAAAATAAGCAAATGTTCTTGTGCTTTCACCGAGTAGGCCCCAGCCGGAAATCGCGTTCGTGGACATATAGCAAATAAGTAACTTGCATGCTAACATCTGCTAGCCATACGGGTCGCATGGTACCTCAAAACGAACAGCCGTTTGTCCGGTAAACTGTTCCAATGAAGTTGTACTGCTGTGTTGTTTAACCTTGTTTTCTGTTTACCAGGCACGAGGACCGAAGAAGCACCTGAAGCGCGTTGCAGCGCCCAAGCATTGGATGCTTGACAAGCTCACCGGAGTGTTCGTAAGTACATAGAAAGTAGCTATGTTGAAACCACAATGTTACTAGCTGGTTGCAGACTAGTATACAAATGGTTGGTCATTCATATCTAGCCATCAGTTTTCCATTTATTTTCTCGACGAACATGTCATTCATTGTCTTGTCCCCTACCTGTTCCTCACCTGGGCTGTTGGAACGCCGCGCGACCCAACCTAACTTGAGGCACGTTCCCCTCCTATTGAAAGAACATTAGCTTACTTGTCAAAACATTATTAAAGTGAGCACCGCAAACCGTTTATGACGTTGCTGGAAGGCGCTACATACTCAATTCTACTCTTTACGTGTAGTAGGATGGGGCCTGTATACTTGTGTGTCTGAGCAGAGCTGTTGTTCAGGGCCTGTGTACTTGACTTGTGCTTCTGAGCAGAGCTGTTGTAAAGCAAGTGAGTTTGTTTATACTAGACCCCACCTACAGTCAACCAATCACATCAATGTAGAATTTTGCTGGCGCATGGTACGAAACTCTACCGGAGGCTCAGCGATTGCATCACACCATACATATGGCACCTCCGTATCAAGCATAAATTGTCTGTTGCTAGATTGTGGCCCTACAAATGTTTTTAACCAATGAAGGTGTTTGTAACATACATTGTTGTAGTCATTTTCTATTTCATCTACTGAACTGTTGTGGCTTTCCCTCCCATCCTAACCCCATTCCCCACGTACTATCGTACTCTCCTCCCTGTGTGTAGTGGTCTGCTGTCACTGCATTGTCTATAGCCGATATTGTTAATGAAGGTAGACTCGGCAACGTGCCTTTGCCACAAGCAGCACTGCAGATATTGCAACGAATGAGATGCAAAACTTCACCCTGTCACACTGTGTCAGAGTATGAAGATGGGTTTGCTTCACGCTGTTATGTGGGAATTCTGGGATCCAAACTGGACGTTTAGCCTCGTGCTTCAACGCACTTAGTAGTTGCAGATATTGAGCCACTATGCTGTTTACTTTGTGCGTCGACCTACGTCATATTGTTGAATCCACCTTTTAACTGCTCTAATATAATTAAGAGTGCCTAACCCTATTCTCCCCCTGTAGGCTCCTCGCCCCTCCACTGGTCCCCACAAGCTGAGGGAGTGCCTGCCTCTCATAATCTTCCTCAGGAACCGTCTGAAGTACGCCCTGACCGGAGATGAGGTCAAGAAGATCTGCATGCAAAGGTTCATTAAGATCGACGGCAAAGTCCGCACTGATATCACCTACCCTGCTGGCTTCATGGGTAAGTGGCTGGGGGACCGGGGTTGGGTAAGTGGCTGGGGGACCGGGGTTGGGTAAGTGGCTGGGGGACCGGGGTTGGGTAAGTGGCTGGGGGACCGGGGTTGGGTAAGTGGCTGGGGGACCGGGGTTGGGTAAGTGGCTGGGGGACCGGGGTTGGGTAAGTGGCTGGGGGACCGGGGTTGGGTAAGTGGCTGGGGGACCGGGGTTGGGTAAGTGGCTGGGGGACAGGGGTTGGGTAAGTGGCTGGGGGACAGGGGTTGGGTGAGGAAGGGAGCCATAGGGGAAGGCAATGGGAGAAGCCAAGGAGTACGGAAGGGCGGGTAAATGTTCGGCTGGCTCCTTTCGGGGTTAGGCGACGTGAACGTCTGTGCCTCTCCTATTCCCTTGAGAGACCTTCGCTTGGAAAAATGGAGAAATAAACCCCCCTGCATTCTTAATTTGTCCCTTTTTGAGACACCGTAGCAACAACACAGCCAGTATACACTTCCACAAATTATTTTAAGATAAAATCAAGGAGTATGTAAATTATTGTCATTCTTTCAGAGATCTTAGTTGTGTAAATTTAGACCAGCTGTTTGGTGCCATATTTTTCAAGTGGAGGGAAAAAAATGCACAAACTTTTATTTCATTGAATGATAAACACTTCATTGACGAATCACGTCTGTCCGTGGTTCCCATTCCTGCTAGGAGTAGTACTGTTGACCAATGACTGACAGAGGCGTAGCTTTCGGCTATCTAAACTTTGTGTGCAACTACGAGGAGGGGAAATGGATTGTAATTGTCTTAGACCACTGGCTCTTAGTCCTGGTCCTGGGGACCTAACGGGATGCATGTTTTTGCCCTAGCACTACACAGCTGATTTAAAAATGGTCAGCTCATCAAAAGGCTTTGATTTTCAATCAGGTGTGTAGTTGCTAGGGCAAAAACATGCACCCCCTTGGGTCCCCAGGACCAGGATGGAGAACCACTGGCTTAGACTGTTGACGACATGTAAACCATATTTTCTCTCAATGTTTATTGAAAACCCATACATTTTGCACAATGAGCATTTGTCTTTCAAATACATCTTTGCAGTTGATGGTTAGCTAGAGCTTTAACAAAAAAATAAGTTTTGTTGCCATATTAACATTGACATGATCAGTCTCAAACGCCTCAAAACAAATCACTTATGATTCCCACGTGACGGCTTGTCACTGTTGCTGTGTGACATCAGAATCGTAACGCATGCCTTCCGGGGTGTCATTCTCCTTAAGTTGTTGATCAACCCGTCTGTGCAAACGGTTAAGCCAATCGCACGCGTCGTGAGTGAATGAGCGATACTAGCAAAGTCCTACATGCATCCTCCCTTGACGCAATCACACATTTTTTTTGGGGGGGGGGGGGGTTTGTTGCGCTGACGAAAGCACAGCTAGAAGCATCTGTTTTTCACCTCAGCCGGTGATGAATGTAGAGGGCAATGAAGAAACACTTTGGTTTTGATCAACGAGCTGAAATAAATCTCACCAATACCTCTAAGAAGTTCTGAGCTCTAATCAATAGGATGTTTTTTATGATTCAACCTGGGCCTAGGTCACTAAACAGGGTGCTGACGCTCCCCTGATTCGTCTCTACAGGAATTGTCTAATTGGATATGGGTGGGCTGTAAGGCACTAACAGTAATGGCTGGCTTGCTCTGGGCTTTTAGGACAGTGAATGATTTTTGATTCGTTTTTTTGATAGTGGTGCTGCTTGGTGTTACTGGGGAGCTGTAAGACCAGATGGTCACTTCGAGGGATTACCTCTGGGCTCCCGTATCCGCGCCACCAAACCTCCCGTATCCGCGCCACCAAACCTCCCGTATCCGCGCCACCACACCGCCCGTATCCACGTCACCAAACCTCCCGTATCCACGCCACCAAACCAATAGACATCCACTGTCTCATATTCACGTTTTTTCTCGGGTGCGCATATTCCCTCACACAAACACACAGTAGTTCTTATCACCTTGATCGCTGCCAAGAGCGACGACCATGGTGTTGATTAATTTCCTAGACCAGGTGACTCAGCCCACCATGTCACACCTCTCCTTCACTGGACCATATCACGCTGTGGAGAAGCTCTATTCCATTTCCTTGTTTCTCATGTCCTTCCTCTACCCATTGGCTGAGAAGGTCAGAGGGGGGGGGGGGTCTGAGATGTAGTCTAGCTTGTCTAAAATACTGTTGACTTTCATTCTGTTAGTCAATAACAGTTGAACCATCTGAAGTCTTTCCTAATATGAGAATGTAATGGTAACTCAAACTGACAAATATCGCCTTTTTTTTTGGATTTCATGCAAAAAGCTTTTTTGTTCAAGTTCAACCATGACAGACTGAGTGTTTGTTGTGTTTGTCTATGTTCTGGATGTGATCATCGACTCTTAATGCGTGTGCTATGTCTGTCTAGATGTGATCAGTATTGAGAAGACTGGAGAGCACTTCCGTCTGATCTACGATGTGAAGGGACGTTTCACGGTTCACCGCATCACTGCTGAGGAGGCCCAGGTATGACGCACGCTGTCACCGCATAACCCTACCGGGTGGTTGTTGTTGTTGAGCAGTACCATTATAATTGGCCGACTCGTCTGTATGACGGAGCAATGAAGACACACTTTGGTTTTGATCAACGAGCTGAAAAAAAAACCCCTCACCAATACCTCTAAGAAGTTCTGAGCTCCAAACAAAATAATTAACTGACTCCTAATGTGAAATGGTTGTTTTTCTACCTCCTTGTGTAAATAAATGGCGTGCGTGATTTCAGTCGGATCCCTTGTCCTGTATACAGAGCAATCGGAAAGTATTCAGACCACTTGACTTTATCCATATTTGGTTGCGTTACAGCCTTATTCTTATATATAGATATAGATAGAGATAGAGATATAGATATAGATAGAGATATAGATATATATATAGATATATATAGATATATAGATATAGAGATATATATATATATATATAGATATAGATAGATATAGATATAGATATATATAGATATATAGAGATATATATAGAGATATATATATATATAGATATATATAGAGATATAGATAGATATAGATATATATAGATATAGATATATATATATATATCATCATTTATTTATTTATATATTTTTTTCATCAGCAATCTACACAATACCCCATAATGACATCACAATACCCCATAATGACATCACAATACCCCATAATGACAAAGTGAAAACAGGTTTTTAGAAATGTTTTGCAATTTTGCAAATGTAAAAAGAAAAAACCAGACCTTATTAACTTAAGTATTTAGAGAACACGGGACTGCTGATTTTACTGATGTTTGTAAAAAAAAAAACATCTCGGTTGCAACCCTCACTAGAGTTCAACTGCCTCTGGAAGCAACGTCAGCACAATAACTGTTTGTCGGGAGCTTTGTGAAATGGGTTTCCGTGACCGAGCAGCCGCACACAAGCCTAAGATCCCCACGTGCAATGCCAAGCGTCGGCTGGAGTGGTTGTAAAGCTTGCCGGCAGTGGAAATGCGTTCTCTGGAGTGATGAATTACATTTCACCATCTGGCAGACCAATGGACCAGTCTGGCTTTGGCGGATGCCAGGAGAACGCTAACTTCCCCAATGCATAGTGCCAACTATAAAGTGTGTTGGAGGAATAATGGCCTGGGGAGCTTTTTGATGTTCAGGCTAGGCCCTCTAGTTCTAGTGAAGGGAAATCTTAACGCTACAGCATACAATGACATTCTAGACGTTTCTGTGCTTCCAACTTTGGTAACAGTTTGGGGAATAGCCTTTCCTGTTTCAGCATGAAGATGCTCCTGTGCACAAAGCGAGGTCCATAAAGAAATGGCTTGTTGAGATCGGTGTGGAAGAACTTGACTGGCTTGAGCCCTGACCTCAACCCCATCGAACACCTTTGGGATGAATTGGCACGCCGACTGATAGCCAGGCCTTATCGCCCAACAGCAGTGCCCGACTTCACCAATGTTCTTGTAGCTGAATGGAAGAAGCATATGTTGCAAGTCCTCCAACATCTAGTGGAAAGCCTTCCCAGAAGAGTGGAGGTTGTTATAGCAGCAATGTTCCAACATCTAGTGGGAAGCCTTCCCAGAAGAGTTTAGGTTGTTATAGCAGCAATGTTCCAACATCTAGTGGAAAGTCTTCCCAGAAGAGTGGAGGTTGTTATATCAGCAATGTTCCAACATCTAGTGGAAAGCCTTCCCAGAAGAGTGGAGGTTGTTATAGCAGCAAAGGGGAGACCAACTCAATATTAATTCCCATGATTTTGGAATGAGATATTTGAAGAGCAGGTCTCCGCATACTTCTTTGTGTAGTATAGTTGGGGTTCAGACCCCAAAACCTAGCGACTGTCAAATCAACTTTTGAGACATTTTTGGATTTAAGTGCTAGACTAGAAACTAGGTTATGGAAAGCCTTACCATAACAATCACTCACTTTCTTCTCGCCCATCTTTCCCCCTCTCCAGTACAAGCTGTGTAAGGTGAAGAAGAACCTGATGGGTACCAAGGGAGTCCCCGCACTGGTGACCCATGACGCCCGCACCATCCGCTACCCAGACCCCCTCATCAAGGTCAACGACACAGTCCGCATCGACCTCGCCACCGGCAAGATCACAGAACACATCAAGTTCGACACAGGTAACGTGAATTACTTAAATTTAAACTTAAACTTAAATTTAAAAAAAAAAACTTCTAGTGACCTAAAGGAATGGTTTGATACTGGTGAGGAAATGGGTTTAGAGATCGGGGGACTGATTTGTCTTGTATTTTAATGTACTAATTTTTAATGTACTTTAATTTTAATATACTACCCACCTATATACTCAAAAGCACTTTATGTAGTAAGGAAGTGAAGCTTCTCATCCTCCACCAATGTGGGGCAACCATTTTGTGAAATTTAACAGAAAATATTCCGCAGGATTTAATTGGTGCAGCTTGTTCAGTGCTGTTATGTCTCCCCCCCCCTGCACACCGACTAGTTTCCTACCTTCCCTGTCTGTATCCCGTGGCTGACAGGGACGTATGGCCTCTGACACCTTTTTACACAAGACAGTGAATTTACAACGGTCTGCTTTGGTACTCTGCAGACACAAACGGTACTTTACGGGATGGTAACATCTGTTCATTCAGACATTTGCTCCATAAGCACTCTTGGAAGCAAACCAACACTACGACCCAATCAAACTCGGCATTCTTCTGAAGCAGTTCTAAACCTCCTCCACCCTCTTCTCTCCTCCCTCTCTTCTCTCCTCTCCTCCCTCCTCTCTTCTCTCCTCCCTCCTCTCTTCTCTCCTCCCTCCTCTCTTCTCTCTTCTCTCCTCCCTCTCTTCTCTCTTTTCTCCTCCCTCTCTTCTCTCCTCTCCTCCCTCTCTTCTCCTCTCTCGTCCCTCTCTTCTCCTCTCTCGTCCCTCTCTTCTCCTCTCTCGTCCCTCTCTTCTCCTCTCTCGTCCCTCTCTCGTCCCTCTCTTCTCCTCTCTCGTCCCTCTCTTCTCCTCTCTCGTCCCTCTCTTCTCCTCTCTTCTCGTCCCTCCTTCTCGTAGGTAACCTGTGCATGGTGACTGGCGGTGCCAATTTGGGGCGGATTGGTATCATCACTAACCGGGAAAGGCACCCTGGCTCGTTTGACGTGGTTCACGTCAAAGACAGCGCTGGAAACATCTTCGCCACCAGGCTGGGAAACATCTTCATCATTGGCAAGGTGAGCAGAGGAGTTGGCGTGTAGGCGACCACATGTACAGAGGGAGCACTAAACATGCAAATACACGTTGGAGACAACTCGACCCCCCCCCCCCCCCCCCCCCCCCTCCATTTCTTGACACGCTTGTAGTTGCTCAGTACTCTTGTGTGATTGTACGGAGGTAGAACAAAGCCAATGCTATGTCTTCGGTACCAGTGTGATATTGTCTGCTGGTTCTATCCTCAATCGCTGGCACACTTTACACTGATGAAGAGCAGGTTCACATCTATACCAAACCAAGTAGACTGCAAACTGTGTTTTAATGTTTTACTCTTCTGTCTGCTGGGGTGGGGACATAAATGGAGGTCAAGTTGTCCACCATACGTTCTCATATTCTGGCCTTTCCAACCAGCATGATCACTTCTTTTAAAAGTATAATGTCACTTTTCAAAGCTATTTATTTAGTCCTGTGAACGCATGTCCATTTCCTGTTCAGATTTGTCTCTACTTTTCTCAGTTCTGATGGTTGATGGCTAAAACTTAAATGTTGTTTTTTAACTTTAAATAGTTGACTGTGAGTTGCACCCGTTCCCTTCAAATGTCCTCATCTTTTCTCCTTCCCCGTCTCCAGGGCAACAAGCCGTGGGTGTCCCTGCCTCGTGGAAAGGGTATTCGCCTCACAATCGCTGAGGAGCGGGACAAGAGAATCGCTGCCAAGGCCGGCAGCAGCTAAGTCCTATATGTAGGTCTAGGCATCCTGGCTTTGAAATAAAAACATGTTATTTACAACAAAAACCATCTGCTGACTGGACTTCTGTTTTCCATGTTTCGTCAATGATTTGTTAATGTATCTTTTCAGAGCAGCTTTCCCCAACAAACGGGCTCACACTTGAATAGTAGTTTCAATCTTCACATAAATTAGTGATATTTTATGTCTCCCAGAATCTCCCCTCAACATTATCATGCACTGGAATTTCTAGGGTGGAATTGGGGACGAATTGAGACCATAGAGAAGAAAAGATTGTGTTCCAAATGGCACACTGTTCCCAAATGGCGCACTACTTTTGACCAGGCACCATAGGCCTCTGGGGCCTTATTTATTAACCTTGCTGATGTACAGAAGATGCCTCCAGTGAAAGTTTTCGGAAGTTGGCGTTTCTAAAAACGGATCTTGACATGAACGTGTGCTGTTTCTAGTGGTTGGTTAGTATTGCACTCTTGTTCATGAGAAGGAAAACTGGTTAATAGGATGCAATCATTTGTCGTTAGTGAGAATCTTTAGTTGAACTTTTAAATTTTCAAACCACTTTTAAAATGGACGTCTATTTCTTAGGCTAATGCGTTACGGAGATTGTACAATTCCTCCTCCCTTCTGTCACCGTATGGTTTCATAGTCACGAAGTAGCCAACAGGTCGGGGGACCAGTCCCATTTCTCGTGTAATTAGACCCACGTCACAGTAACTAAGCTATTTCAGGTATTTTTGCTCTGCCATCGGATCCGGAGAGCGTGTTTAACGGTGGAACCGACGGTTTTATGCCACTTCTGTAGTTTTCGCCGGAATAGTGTAACTTTCTAATTTCTCAAATATTTAATTTCTTGCCATATTTTCATAGCTGAATAGGCTATATTAAGTATTTTGCTCTGCATCAAAGGAAGCGTTTTAAAAAAACACAATTGAACAAGTGAACAGGCACTTGCTCTTTTGCATTGAACCGTTTGTCTATCATTAAGTACACAATGTTTCAGTATTTGCGGGCAGTGCAGCATATTTGTGCGCATTATTTTCCACAGCCATTCGCAATCGTTTTTGCCTTATTAAACTTTTTTTTCTGTCAGATGGCCTAGGCCAAATGTTCTGCCAACACCTCCATAGACCTTTTAGCAAGTTCTCCATTGCTATTTCCTTTAGGAAACTGCCTTGGCCTAATTCCGATACTTCCAAAGGATACAGCAAATAAGGGCGTTGTCACCACAAAGGGTCAATGATGTGAGTTTATCAGTCTAAATTGTAATGCTCATTCACGCGTGCGCAGTTACGGACGGGTCTGATTTATAACTGATTTATAAAAAGGGAGTCAAGGACGGAGTGTGAACGTGGATGGAACTTCTCCACTCGCGCATCATTAGGCAACTTACTTCTACAGGGTGGATCCCAAAATAAACGTGTTAAATTATCAAAACAAATTAAGTTAGTTGTGGCAAGACATTTTATAGATAAAAAAAAATTAAAAAAAATCGCATATTGTTTTGGAACGTGTGGATGTTTTTCTGTGATAAAACAAAAGCTGATTCGAAGGGGGTGTGCCAGAGATATCGAAAGTCTTCTGCAGTAGGATACACATGCGTATCCTCAGTGAAAGGTGGCTATCGAAGGGTACACTACTTTCGGATATGTAGGGAATGGTATTCTGTTTGGGATGCAGTCGTCATGGTATATCGACGAAAGCAGTATGATTATATTTTTACCTGAACCTGTCTAGCTTTTTCTACATATTAAGTGAAAGGAGACGAGAAGAGCTGCAGTAGGGAGCCACTTTAGACTATTGAAATGCACCCAGAGTGTGTGACGGCTGGAGTCCGTCAACCCTTCTCTCTCCATCCCTCCCTATTCAGGTGGCTGGTCTCTCCATCCCTCCCTCCCTATTCAGGTGGCTGGTCTCTCCATCCCTCCCTCCCTATTCAGGTGGCTGGTCTCTCCATCCCTCCCTCCCTCCCTATTCAGGTGGCTGGTCTCTCCATCCCTCCCTCCCTCCCTATTCAGGTGGCTGGTCTCTCCATCCCTCCCTCCCTCCCTATTCAGGTGGCTGGTCTCTCCATCCCTCCCTCCCTCCCTATTCAGGTGGCTGGTCTCTCCATCCCTCCCTCCCTCCCTATTCAGGTGGCTGGTCTCTCCATCCCTCCCTCCCTCCATATTCAGGTGGCTGGTCTCTCCATCCCTCCCTCCCTATTCAGGTGGCTGGTCTCTCCATCCCTCCCTCCCTCCCTATTCAGGTGGCTGGTCTCTCCATCCCTCCCTCCCTCCCTCCCTATTCAGGTGGCTGGTCTCTCCCTCCCTCCCTATTCAGGTGGCTGGTCTCTCCATCCCTCCCTCCCTCCATATTCAGGTGGCTGGTCTCTCCATCCCTCCCTCCCTCCATATTCAGGTGGCTGGTCTCTCCATCCCTCCCTCCCTCCATATTCAGGTGGCTGGTCTCTCCATCCCTCCCTCCCTCCATATTCAGGTGGCTGGTCTCTCCATCCCTCCCTCCCTCCATATTCAGGTGGCTGGTCTCTCCATCCCTCCCTCCCTCCATATTCAGGTGGCTGGTCTCTCCATCCCTCCCTCCCTCCATATTCAGGTGGCTGGTCTCCATCCCTCCCTCCCTCCATATTCAGGTGGCTGGTCTCTCCATCCCTCCCTCCCTCCATATTCAGGTGGCTGGTCTCTCCATCCCTCCCTCCCTCCATATTCAGGTGGCTGGTCTCTCCATCCCTCCCTCCCTCCATATTCAGGTGGCTGGTCTCTCCATCCCTCCCTCCCTCCCTATTCAGGTGGCTGGTCTCTCCATCCCTCTTCCTGACGTCTCCATGGCCCCATCACCCCCTCCTTTTCTGTTCAGGTGGCGTCATCCTTTCCCCCCTCCCTCCATCCTTCCCTCTATCATTCCTACCCTCCTTCTATCCCTCCCTCCTCCCTTCTCTGTTCAGGAGGCTGGTCACCTCATCCCTTCCTCCCTCTCTCTCCTGTTCCTGAGTCCTCCAGAAGGCCATATGGACCCTGCTGAGAGACGGCCTGTTCCTCCCACTTGGCCTGCACACTCACCTAGGGAAGGAAGTGTGTGTGTCACTGTGTTTGAGAGAGAGTGTGTCTGTGTCACGGTCTGTGTGTGTGAGAGTTAGTGTAGCGTCCTGATTCTCCAGCAGGAACTTGGCCTACGGACTCAGGTCGACACTACACACCACAACACACCCTGCAGTAGATGGAGTGTGTGTGTGTGTGTGTGTGTGTTGTGGGCATGGATGGCAGGACGGAACACAACATGACTGACCATATGATCTCTGACACACCACTACAGCAATGTCCTCGGCTGGTTTATTTTAGGGACAAGAAGTGTGTGTGTGTGGCTTTGAGAGGGAATAATTATCTACACTAGAGATTCTACCGTCTGACACTAGAGACTCTACCATTTGACACTAGAAATTATACCGTCTGACACTAGAGATTCTACCGTCTGACGCTAGAGATTCTACCGTCTGACGCTAGAGATTCTACCGTCTGACACTAGGGATTCTACCGTCTAACGCTAGAGATTCTACCGTCTGACGCTAGAGATTCTACCGTCTGACGCTAGAGATTCTACCGTCTGACACTAGAGATTCTACCGTCTGACACTAGAGATTCTACCGTCTGACGCTAGAGATTCTACCGTCTGACACTAGAGACTACCGTCTGACACTAGAGATTCTACCGTCTGACGCTAGAGATTCTACCGTCTGACGCTAGAGATTCTACCGTCTGACACCAGGGATTCTAACGTCTGACACCAGGGATTCTAACGTCTGACACTAGGGATTCTACCGTCTGACACTAGAGATTCTACCGTCTGACACTAGGGATTCTACCGTCTGACACTAGGGATTCTACCGTCTGACACTAGGGATTCTACTGTCTGACACTAGGGATTCTACCGTCTGACACTAGGGATTCTACCGTCTGACACTAGGGATTGGGGGAATATGTGCATTTGTTTGAATGAAATCTATGCAGCTGTGTTATTTATATTAGCTTTGTCTAGTCTCAACTGAATTTGTGTGAGTGACTGTTATCATTCAGTTCCAGCATTCATTTACCTGCCACCTACCTACTCAATATAACTGACCGTTTTGGATGTTCTGATCACAGGCTTTGATGCTTGAAGTCATTCCAAACTTTACTTCTGGAAGTTTGTTGTACAAAGGCAGTTCCAGCATTGTTTACTGTCCAGCATCAACTCATTTTTCATTTATAGTGTTTCATCCCCTGATCAAAGAGCTCCTCATGGATTAACTATAAACCAAAGAAGTGCTTCTCTCCTGTCTCTCTTCATTCTAAACTTTATTGACATTGTTTCTAGGGACAAAGGGTAAGTAATACTCAGAAATATCCTCCTCTCTTTTGAGATGCAGAACTGTACACACACACACACACACACTGTTTGAAGGGTGTAATGTGAGCTTGGCCAGGCTCCTGCTCTGCTCTGGTCCTGGCTACAGAAAGAAAACAACCTATTTGATGTGAACAGAACAGAACTTGGATTCACCAGAGACCCAGTCAGCTTTTGACCAGACCTGGGCTCAAATACTATTTGAAATCTTTTAAGTGTTTCCTTTAGCCTGCTCGGAATGCCAGGTGGGTGGGGTTTAGAGTTGTGGGACTATTCTATTGGTCAATTAAGCCAGATAAGCTCAATCAAGCACAGATAAAAGTATTTTAAATGATTTCAAATACTACTTGAACCCAGGTCCACTTTAAACGGGTACATTTGGCAGAGGAATAATGGGCCATACATAAATAACATGCATTCAAAGGAAAGCAAAGTAATACTGTGAGGGTGGTAGAGATGGAGAAAAGGAGGAGGGGGACGGAGTGATTCTGGAAGAGTTTGAGCTCATACGTTAGAGCAATGAAGTGGGTTGGGCATGCCGAGAAACAATGAACACAGTCATGGAAGGAGGGAAGGGTTGGGGACAGATGTTTCCAATCAATTGTGCTTCCGTCATGTGATGGACAGATGGATGGTGTGTGTGTGTGTGTGTGTGTGTGTGTGTTTTTCTCTGTGTGTGTTCATGTGGTCACTGTTTATGGAAATCCCATCAGAAGCCGTGGGAAACATGATCAGACTACGGTGTTGACTATGGTGTTGTATGACGGAGCCTACCTTCCCCTTCCAATAACTATCCCACTCTGTCTTTCTTGTTCCCTCTCTCTCGCTCTGCTGTTGATGTTTTCAATTGTGCCAAAAAAGACCATGCCTCTCCCCTCTCCCCCTCCCCCCTTTCTCTCTCCTTTTTTCTCCCTCTTTCTGAGACACCTCTCTTTACCTCCCCAACCTCTCTCTCGCCCTCTCCCTTAGTCCCTTATAGTCAAAACACAGACAGACTGCATAAACTGCATCTACAGCACACGGCTAGGGCTACAGTATACGGCTGGGGCTACAGTATACTGCTGGGGCTACAGTATACTGCTAGGGCTACAGTATACTGCTGGGGCTACAGTATACTGCTGGGGCTACAGTATACTGCTGGGGCTACAGTATACTGCTGGGGCTACAATATACTGCTGGGGCTACAGTATACTGCTGGTGCTACAGTATACGGCTGGTGCTACAGTATACTGCTGGGGCTACAGTATACTGCTGGGGCTACAGTATACTGCTGGGGCTACAGTATACTGCTGGGGCTACAATATACGGCTGGTGCTACAGTATACTGCTGGGGCTACAGTATACTGCTGGGGCTATATGGCTGGGGCTACAGTATACTGCTGGGGCTACAGTATACTGCTGGTGCTACAGTATACGGCTGGTGCTACAGTATACTGCTGGGGCTACAGTATACTGCTGGGGCTACAGTATACTGCTGGGGCTACAGTATACTGCTGGGGCTACAGTATATGGCTGGGGCTACAGTATACTGCTGGGGCTACAGTATACTGCTGGGGCTACAGTATACTGCTGGGGCTACAGTATACTGCTGGGGCTACAGTATACTGCTGGGGCTACAGTATACTGCTGGGGCTACAATATACGGCTGGGGCTACAGTATATGGCTGGGGCTACAGTATACTGCTGGGGCTACAGTATACTGCTGGGGCTACAGTATACTGCTGGGGCTACAGTATACTGCTGGGGCTACAATATACTGCTGGGGCTATATGGCTGGGGCTACAGTATATGGCTGGGGCTACAGTATACTGTTGGGGCTACAGTATACTGCTGGGGCTACAGTATACTGCTGGGGCTACAGCATACTGCTGGGGCTATATGGCTGGGGCTACAGTATACTGCTGGGGCTACAGTATACTGCTGGGGATACAGCACACGGCTAGGGCTACAGTATATTGCTGGGGCTACAGTATACTGCTGGAGCTACAATATACGGCTGGGGCTATATGGCTGGGGCTACAGTATACTGCTGGGGCTACAGTATACTGCTGGGGCTACAATATAGGGCTGGGGCTACAGTATACTGCTGGGGCTACAGTATACGGCTGGGGCTACAGTATACTGCTGGGGCTACAATATAGGGCTGGGGCTACAGTATACTGCTGGGGCTACAGTATACTGCTGGGGCTACAGTATATGGCTGGGGCTACAGTATACTGCTGGGGCTACAGTATACGGCTGGGGCTACAGTATACTGCTGGGGCTACAATATACGGCTGGGGCTACAGTATACTGCTGGGGCTATATGGCTGGGGCTACAGTATACTGCTGGGGCTATATGGCTGGGGATACAGTATACTGCTGGGGCTACAATATACAGCTGGGGCTACAGTATACTGCTGGGGCTACAGTATACTGCTGGGGCTACAGTATACTGCTGGGGCTACAGTATACTGCTGGGGCTACAATATACGGCTGGGGCTACAGTATACTGCTGGGGCTATATGGCTGGGGCTACAGTATACTGCTGGGGATACAGTATACTGCTAGGGCTACAGTATACTGCTGGGGCTATATGGCTGGGGCTACAGTATACTGCTGGGGCTACAGTATACTGCTGGGGCTACAGTATACTGCTGGGGCTACAGTATACTGCTGGGGCTACAATATACGGCTGGGGCTACAGTATACTGCTGGGGCTATATGGCTGGGGCTACAGTATACTGCTGGGGCTACAGTATACTGCTGGGGATACAGTATACTGCTAGGGCTACAGTATACTACTGGGGCTATATGGCTGGGGCTACAGTATACTGCTGGGGCTACAGTATACTGCTGGGGATATAGTATACTGCTAGGGCTACAGTATACTGCTGGGGCTATATGGCTGGGGCTACAGTCTACTGCTGGGGCTACAGTATACTGCTGGGGCTATATGGCTGGGGATACAGTATACGACTGTGGATACAGTATTCTAATGCGGCTACAGTATACTGCTGGGGCTACAGTATACTGCTGGGGCTACAGTATACTTCTGGGGCTAAAGTATACTGCTGGTGCTACAGTATACTGCTGGGGCTACAGCATACTGCTGGTGCTACAGTATACTGCTGGTGCTAGAGTATACGGCTGGGGCTACAGTATACTGCTGGGGCTACAATATAGGGCTGGGGCTACAGTATACTGCTGGGGCTACAGTATACTGCTGGGGCTACAGTATATGGCTGGGGCTACAGTATACTGCTGGGGCTACAGTATACGGCTGGGGCTACAGTATACTGCTGGGGCTACAATATACGGCTGGGGCTACAGTATACTGCTGGGGCTATATGGCTGGGGCTACAGTATACTGCTGGGGCTATATGGCTGGGGATACAGTATACTGCTGGGGCTACAATATACAGCTGGGGCTACAGTATACTGCTGGGGCTACAGTATACTGCTGGGGCTACAGTATACTGCTGGGGCTACAGTATACTGCTGGGGCTACAATATACGGCTGGGGCTACAGTATACTGCTGGGGCTATATGGCTTGGGCTACAGTATACTGCTGGGGATACAGTATACTGCTAGGGCTACAGTATACTGCTGGGGCTTTATGGCTGGGGCTACAGTATACTGCTGGGGCTACAGTATACTGCTGGGGCTACAGTATACTGCTGGGGCTACAGTATACTGCTGGGGCTACAATATACGGCTGGGGCTACAGTATACTGCTGGGGCTATATGGCTGGGGCTACAGTATACTGCTGGGGCTACAGTATACTGCTGGGGATACAGTATACTGCTAGGGCTACAGTATACTACTGGGGCTCTATGGCTGGGGCTACAGTATACTGCTGGGGCTACAGTATACTGCTGGGGATATAGTATACTGCTAGGGCTACAGTATACTGCTGGGGCTATATGGCTGGGGCTACAGTCTACTGCTGGGGCTACAGTATACTGCTGGGGCTATATGGCTGGGGATACAGTATACGACTGTGGATACAGTATTCTAATGCGGCTACAGTATACTGCTGGGGCTACAGTATACTGCTGGGGCTACAGTAAACTTCTGGGGCTAAAGTATACTGCTGGTGCTACAGTATACTGCTGGGGCTACAGCATACTGCTGGTGCTACAGTATACTGCTGGTGCTAGAGTATACTGCTGGTGCTACAGTGTACGACTGGGGCTGCAGTATACTGCTGGGGCTACAGTATACTGCTGGGGCTACAGCATACTGCTGGTGCTACAGTATACTGCTGGTGCTAGAGTATACTGCTGGTGCTACAGTGTACGACTGGGGCTGCAGTATACTGCTGGGGCTACAGTATAGCCCCAGCCAAATAGCCCCAGCAGTATACGGTAGCCCCAGTTGTACACTGTAGCACCAGCAGTATACAGTAGCCCCAGCCATATAGCCCCTGCTGAATACTGTAGGCCCCGCCGAATACTGTAGGCCCGGCAGTATGGGATTGTGGCTGGGCTGGTGTTATTGTTGGGACTTGGGGTATTGTGGATGGGCTGGTGTTATTGTTGGGACTTGGGATATTGTGGCTGGGCTGGTGTTATTGTTGGGACTTGGGGTATTGTGGCTGGGCTGGTGTTATTGTTGGGACTGGGGGGATGGTGGGATTGCTGGGACTGGGGGGATGGTGGGATTGGGGGGATTGTTGGGACTGGGTGGATGGTTGGATTGGGGGGATTGTTGGGACTTGGGGTATTGTGGCTGGGCTGGTGTTATTGTTGGGACTTGGGGGATTGCTGGGACGGGGGAGATGGTGGGATTGGGGGGATTGCTGGGACTTGGGGGATTGCTGGGACTGGGGGGATGGTGGGATTGGGGGGTTGCTAGAACTTGGGGACTGTTGGGATTGGGGGGATTGTTGGGACTGGTGGGACTGGGGGGGGATGGTGGGATTGGGGGGATGTTGGGACTGGGGGGGGATGGTGGGATTGGGGGGATGTTGGGACTGGGGGGATGGTGGGACTGGGGGGGATTGTTGGGATTGGGGGGATTGTTGGGACTGGGGGGATGGTGGACTGGGGGGGGATGGTGGGATTGGGGGGATTGTTGGGACTGGGGGGATGGTGGGATTGGGGGGATTGCTGGGACTTGGGGGACTGTTGCTGGGCTGGGGATGGTTGAGGGGGACGAGATGTGCTCCTTTGGTGTATGAAGGGAGTTCACAGTTGACATAGAGAGGAAAAGAGAGTAGAGAATTGAGAGTTGGAGTGGAGAGAAAGCAGGGAATGTGGGTCAGAGGGGAAGAGAGGGAGAGCATGAGAGAGATGGGAGGGGTGAGGGGGTCAAAGAGAAAGAGAGAGTCACTCAGTGGAGAGTTGTTGAAGTGTGTTCCCAAAACCTGGGTGAATTACAGTTTTTCCAACATTCTATCCATGCTTGTCTAAGTACAGCTGTGAAAACTCCTCTCTGACCCATAAAGCTTATTGTTCCATCACTGAGAGAGAGAGCATGAGAAAGGGAGAGAGAACAGAGAGACTAGAGGAGAGAGAAGGAAATGGAGAGCGAGAGTAGGAAATGGAGAGAGAAAGAAAAATGGAGAGAGAGAAATGAGAGAAAGAAAGAAATTGCGAGAGAGAGAGAGAGAAATGGAGAGAGAAAAAAATGGAGAAAGAGAGGAGAGAGAAAGAGAGAAATGGAGAGAGAGAAAGGGAGAAATGGAGAGAGATAGAAATGGTGAGAGAGAGAAATTGAGAGAGAGAGACAAATGGTGAGAAAGAGGAATGGAGAGAGAGAGAGATAAATGGCGAGGAAGAGAAATGGAGAGAGAGAGAAATGGTGAGGAAGAGAAATGGATAGAGGCATCCAGACCGCCAGTGCACCTTCACAGCCCAGTGTATCCGGTGCCTCTGCCAAGAACGAAGCCTCCAGTGATGATCCATGGCAAGAAGCCTCCAGTGATGATCCATGGCAAAAAGCCTCCAGTGATGATCCATGGCAAGAAGCCTCCAGTGACGATCCATGGCAAGAAGCCTCCAGTGACGATCCATGGCAAGAAGTCTCCAGTGATGATCCATGGCAAAAAGCCACCAGTGATGATCCACTGTCACACCATGACCTTAGAGATCCTGTTTATGTCTCTATTTTGGTTTGGTCAGGGTGTGAGTCGGGGTGGGTATTCTATACTCTATTATTTGTATTTCTTTGTTTTGGCCGGGTAGGGTTCTCAATCAGGGACAGCTGTCTATCGTTACCAGGGACAGCTGTCTACCAAATAAAGAGAAAATGTACACTCACCACGCTGCACCTTGGTCCTCTTCTTTTCACGGCCGTGACAAGAGAGAGAGAAATGGAGAAAGAGATAAATGGTGAGAAAGGGATAAATGGTGAGAAAGAGATAAATGGTGAGAGATAAATGGAGAGAGAGCAACTGGGTTATATTGGTGTTTTCTTTCATCTATAAGGGTGAGAGGGTCAGTATTTGCCATGAACGGAGGAGGGAGGGAGTAAGTGAGTGAGTGAGTGTGTGTGTGTGTGTGCGTGCAGACAGGAATGTGATGGAGAGATGTTGAGAAGACCTCCTTAGATGGCACCAGTTATTAGTTGTATTCAATCATGGAAGTATGACCAAATTGGTGACATAGCCTCGGCCTACATAGATAGGTCTATGTATCTAAAAAAAAAAATAGGCCTCTATCTTGCACTTGATGTGAGAGATGGAGAGGTTGCCTCTCTATATAAGTGGCATTAGTTAAAAGGCGCCTAAAAAGTTTAGATAATCAGTCAAATAGTTGACATAGTCTCAAGTTCCAGAGTATCTTTGCAACGTGCGGGGTCGGGTGACGTTTTGCTGTCCTCAGATCAGAGCAGAGGATTTGATTCCTCTTCCTCCTCCCCGCAGCAGGTTTCGCTTCGGGAAGACCAGAGACAAACAACCCTAGCCCATACTGGTGTGTCGAGGCGGAGAGCACCGCGTCGTGGACAGTCAAATCACAATGCAAAAAAAAAAAAATGAACGCACTGGACTCGCAACAACTCTTACTACCGCTCCTCTTCAAAAACAATAACAGAGGTTGCCGCACGGATTACACGCTTCTTTAGGAGGATAATATTTCGACTGGGTTTGCGCGTGTGGAAGGAAAATGCCCTTCTACAAGCGCACGCTAGTTCCCAATGATGTCTGTAGAAACGACACGAAGAGGCCAAATGCGAATTTCGGGGACTTGGTGGACGTGTGCGGGTTCTCTCTGTGTTCGGTGCTCCGACAGCTCTCGGATTTATCCCGACAGTCCGTCAGCATCTTGGAAGAGCTCGAGGGCGAGCTCGTGTCTGTCTGTCTCCGGTCGGAAACGCTCGAGGGCAAGGTGATTAGTTTACAACGGCACATCACCGCGCTCTCCAAAAAGCCACCGCCAAAGAGTAAGAAATTAATCACACTGTATAATTTTATATAACTTGTGTGGCCGTAGGAGTGAGCTCAACTCACTGAGGTCAACTTTTAGTTGAGAATGTGTGGGAGAGAGATTCATAATCGCCAGTTATTGTTTGAGGTAACTTGGACATGGTGGAGGAAAGAAATCATGCTATGTTTATACTGTAAAGGGTGACGATCACATCACTGTGTGCGTTTCTTAGCCATAACCGTGCATTCTGCAGCTTCCAACGGTTGTTTCTCACGCTGTGTCTTTTGACTTGTGTTTTTAACCCCTACTCATATTCCATTCATGTTACAAAACAGTAGCCTATTGTCTATATTCCTTAAGGTATGGGCTACACTTCATCAGCGGCCACTGGAAACGCTGCGCGTGCCGCAACATTGTGTCACAGTGGCAACCCAACCGATATACTTTGTCGCCAAGTCACTTGGTGCGACACGAGCTATAGGCTATTGCACTATATAGGGAATAGGGCTCTGGTCAACAGTAGTGCACTATATAGGGAATAGGGTGCCATATGGTTCTGGTCAAAAGTATTGCACTATATAGGGAATAGGGTGCCATATGGTTCTGGTCAACAGTAGTGCACTATATAGGGAATAGGGCTCAGGTCTAAAGTAGTGCACAATAGGGTGCCATTTGGGACCTAATAAAAGTGACAGCAGTTCTGTCTGAGGCTGTCGACCTCTGTTTCTGCTCTGCCCTGTTGGCTTGAGTTCACCCAAACCAAACCAAACCAAGCCAACCAGAGACTGAACACATGGCCCAGAACAGAATAAATGTATTTCCTGTGAAAAAGATATTGTAAGTTAAGCAGCTCTCAGTTGGAGAGTGGAACCTCAGTCATGATGCCTACAGTCAGACATAGAGAAACACTTTGATGCTGCTGGTGGAATAACAGGTCAACCACACTAGGTTATAGAAGTGCCATGGCAACTCACAGTGAAGCGCCATGGCAACTCACAGTGAAGCGCCATGGCAACTCCGAGTGAAGCGCCATGGTAACTCAGATTGGACACTTGTGATTTACTATGTTGGTATGACAATAATGAGATTGTAAGTTCAGCAACTCTCCAATTGCAGAATGGAACGTCAGTCATGAATGACAAAGATTTTCAATTCATAATGTTGTCTTGTCTTGTGTTGGTCTAATAACATTACATAGCATGACACTGACTCAGTACTGGTACCCCCACTATATAGCCTAAACACTGACTCTGTA
>NC_143030.1:13012092-13097092 GCF_057628025.1 Oncorhynchus mykiss
GTGTCGGAATGTATCAGGATCTAATGGAATTAGAGCTCATTGTGAGGTCAGCAGTTCCCTGAAATAGGAAGGAGGACACATGGAATGTTTTAATTCCTGGGGAGGGGGAGGAGAGAGGGAGAGGAGAGTGAGCGAGGGGGGAGAGTGAGGGGGAGAGAGAGAGGGTGAGGAAGGAGAGGGTGAGGAGGGGCGGGTGAGGAAGGAGAGGGTGAGGAGGGAGGAGAGGGAGAGGGAGGAGAGAGAGAGCATCAGGAGGGAGGAGAGAGAGAGGGTGAGGAGGGAGGAGAGAGAGGAGGGAGGAGAGAGAGAGGATAAGGGGGAGGAGAGAGAGGTGAGGTGGGGGAGAGAGAGAGAGGTCAGGAAGGAGGAGAGAGAGGATCAGGAGGGAGTAGAGAGAGAGGGTGAGGAGGGAGGAGGGAGGATAGAGAGGATAAGGGGAGGAGAGAGAGAGGTGAGGTGGGGAGAGAGAGAGGTGAGGAAGGAGGAGAGAGAGGATAAGGGGGAGGAGAGAGAGGTGAGGTGAGGAGAGAGAGAGGAGGGAGGGGAGAGAGAGGATAAGGGGGAGGAGAGAGAGGGTGAGGTGGGGGAGAGAGAGAGGGGAGAGAGAGAGGAGGAGAGAGAGAGAGGATAAGGGGGAGGAGAGAGAGAAAGAGGAGGGAGGATAGAGAGAGGATAAGGGGAGGAGAGAGTGAGGTAGGGGAGAGAGAGAGAGAGGTGAGGAAGGAGGAGAGAGAGGATAAGGGGGAGGAGAGAGAGAGGTGAGGTGGGGGAGAGAGAGAGAGAGAGAGAGGAGGGAGGATAGAGAGAGGATAAGGGGAGGAGAGAGAGAGGTGAGGTGGGGGAGAGAGAGAGGTGAGGAAGGAGGAGAGAGAGGATAAGGGGGAGGAGAGAGAGAGGTGAGGTGGGGAGAGAGAGAGGAGGGAGGAGAGAGAGAGAGAGAGGTGAGGAAGGAGGAGCGAGTGTGTATGTTAGCCTGGGCTACATGTGTCTTGTGTAATGGTGGACCTTAGCAGTTGAGCTGTTGGGTCTTTCCCTCAAACATCTTTATAAGAGAGAGAAAATGTACGAATTAGCCTCCTTCTGTACAACCTATCTGTGTAGCAGACGCAGTGCCTTAAAGTAATGCATGTTGGTGTCGCAGAATGGCGTCTCTCCCTCTCTCTCTCTGTCTCTCTCTGTCTCTCTCTCTCTCTCTCTGTCTCTCTCTCTCTCTGTCTCTCTCTCTGTCTCTCTCTCTCTCTCTCTGTCTCTCTCTCTCTCTGTCTCTCTCTCTGTCTCTCTGTCTCTCCCTCTCAATTCAAGGGCTTTATTGGCATGGGAAACATGTGTTAACATTGCCAAAGCAAGTGAGGTAGACAACATACAAAGTGAATATATAAAGTGAAAAACAACAAACATTAACAGTAAACATTACACATACACATCTCTCTCTGTCACTCTGTCACTCTGTCTCTCTGTCTCTCTCTCTCTCGCTCTCTCTCTCTCTCTGTCTCTCTCTCTCTGTCTCTCTCTTTCTCTGTCTCTCTGTCTCTCTCGCTCTCTCTCTCTCTCTGTCTCTCTCTCTCTCTCTCTCTGTCTGTCTCTCTCTCTCTCTCTCTCTCTGTCTCTCTCTCATATCTGTATCTCCCCCCCATCTCTCTCTCTCTCTCTGTCTCTCTCATATCTGTATCTCCCCCACCATCTCTCTCTCTCTTTCTCTCTCTCTCTCATCTCATGTATCTCGCTCTCTCAATTCAATTCAATTCAATTCAATTCAATTCAATTCAAGGGCTTTATTGACATGGGAAACATGTGTTAACATTGCCAAAGCAAGTGAGGTAGATAATATACAAAAGTGAAATAAACAATACAAATGAACAGCAAACATTACACTCACAGAAGTTTCAAAACAATAGACATTACAAATGTCATATTATATATATATATATATACAGTGTTTTAACAATGTACAAATGGTTAAAGGACACAAGATAAAATAAATAAGCATAAATATGGGTTGTAAAATATGTGTCTCTGGTCATACATTGGGCAGGAGGTTAGGAAGTGCAGCTCAGTTTCCACCGCATTTTGTGGGCAGTGTGCACATAGTCCTGGTCCTGGGGCTCTGTTCACAAACACAAACACACCCTAGTCCCACATAGTCCTGGTCCTGGGGCTCTGTTCACAAACACAAACACACCCTACAGAGCCCCAGGACAACAGCACAATTAGACCCAACCAAATCATGAGAAAACAAAAAGATAATTACTTGACACATTGGAAAGAATTAACAAAAAAACAGAGCAAACTAGAATGCTATTTGGCCCTAAACAGAGAGTACACAGCGACAGAATACCTGACCACTGTGACTGACCCAAAATTAAGGAAAGCTTTGACTATGTACAGACTCAGTGAGCATAGCCTTGCTATTGAGAAAGGCCGCCGTAGGCAGACATGGCTCTCAAGAGAAGACAGGCTATGTGCTCACTGCCCACAAAATGAGGTGGAAACTGAGCTGCACTTCCTAACCTCCTGCCCAATGTATGACCATATTAGAGAGACATATTTCCCTCAGATTACACAGATCCACAAAGAATTTGAAAACAAATCCAAATTTGAAAAACTCCCATATCTACTGGGTGAAATTCCACAGTGTGCCATCACAGCAGCAAGATTTGTGACCTGTTGCCACGAGTAAGAGGGCAACCAGTGAAGAACACACACCATTGTAAATACAACCCATATTTATGCTTATTTATTTTATCTTGTGTCCTTTAACCATTTGTACATTGTTGAAAAACTGTATATATATATAATATGACATTTGTAATGTCTTTACTGTTTTGAAACCTCTGTATGTGTAATGTTTACTGTTAATTTTTTGTTGTTTTTCACTTTATATATTCACTTTGTATGTTGTCTACCTCACTTGCTTTGGCAATGTTAACACATGTTTCTCATGCCAATAAAGCCCTTGAATTGAATTGAATTGAATTGAATTGAATTGATATAGTTATAGAGAGAGATATAGAGAGTTATAGAGAGAGAGATAGAGAGAGATATAGAGTTGTAGAGAGAGATATAGAGTTGTAGAGAGATATTTAGAATTATATAGAGAGATATAGAGTTATAGAGAGAGATATAGAGTTATATAGAGAGAGATATAGAGTTATATAGAGAGAGATATAGAGAGAGATATAGAGTTGTAGAGAGAGAGATATAGAGTGTGTGTGTGAGAGAGAGAGAGGAAAGAGTATTATGTGAGAATGTGTGGGTCTGTTCCTGTTACCCTGAACTGCCCCTACAGCCCTGCTTCACCGTGACCTGGTTTTAACATGGACATAGTTTGGTTGAGAGTACAGTATGTTGAGCACTGATGTGTTGGGCTGGTTGAGACTTACTGACACTGAACTCTCCCCATCGCTGCCTCACCTCCTGCCTCCTCACTCCTGTTTCCATGGAGATGTATAGAATGGTTATAGAGATGCATTATGGTGCATTGTGGGAGCTTCCATAGGAGGCTGGTACTCCTGACTTCGCAAGGAGACTACATCCCCCATGCTCCTTGGCTGCTCTTCCTCTCCTTCCCCCTCCTCTTCCTCCTCTTCCTTCCTCTCCTTCCCCCTCCTCTTCCTTCCTCTCTTTCCTCCTCCTCTTCCTCCTCTTCATTCCTCTCCTTTCCTCTCCTCTTCCTCCTCTTCCTTCCTCTTTCCCCCTCCTCTTCCTCCTTTTCCGTCCCCCTCCTCTGTATTTCTCTCCTTCACCCCACCTCTTCCGCCTCTTCCTTCCTCTCCTTCCTCCTCCTCTTCCCCCTCTTCCTGACTCTCCTTTCCATCCTCCTCCTCCTCTACCTTCTCCTCCCCTCTTTCTCCCTCTTCTTCACTTTCTCCCTCTCCTCCTACTCCTCCTCTTCCCCCTCTTCCTGACTCTCCTTCCCCATCCCCCTCGTCTACCTTCTCCTCCCCTCTTTCTCCCTCTCCTCCTACTCCTCCTCTTCCCCCTCTTCCTGACTCTCCTTCCCCATCCTCCTCCTCTACCTTCTCCTCCCCTCTTTCTCCCTCTCCTCCTACTCCTCCTCTTCCCCCTCTTCCTGACTCTCCTTCCCCATCCTCCTCCTCTACATTCTCCTCCCCTCTTTCTCCCTCTCCTCCTACTCCTCCTCTTCCCCCTCTTCCTGACTCTCCTTCCCCATCCTCCTCTTCTACCTTCTCCTCCCCTCTTTCTCCCTCTTCTTCACTTTCTCCCTCTTTCTCCCTCTCCTCCTACTCCTCCTCTTCCTACTCTTCCTCCTCCTCCTGTATTTTATCTCTGCTAGTAGTAGTGTATTTAAAGGGCACATGGCCCAGCATCGTCCGGGTTAGGGGAGGGTTTGGCCCAGCATCGTCCGGGTTAGGGGAGGGTTTGGCCCAGCATCGTCCGGGTTAGGGGAGGGTTTGGCCCAGCATCGTTCGGGTTAGGGGAGGGTTTGGCCCAGCATCGTCCAGTTTAGGGGAGAGTTTTTAACCATGTTTTATTTGAATGACATTTGACATTTTGATGGATTAAATCTCTTGAGATGCGCCATCTTGTTTCAAGAGTGTCCAAATGAAAACAACAAATAAACAAACAACAATAATAAGACAAACTACTGCTACAACTACTGATGTTAAATCAATCAATCAAATGTATTGATGAAGCATCTAATATAACTAATACAACTTTCCCACTGTGGGGAAAAAAGCCCCCACCACCGAGCACTGTGGGGATAAAAGCACCCACCACCGAGCACTGTGGGGATAAAAGCCCCCACCACCGAGCACTGTGGGGAAAAAAGCCCCCACCACCGAGCACTGTGGGGAAAAAAGCCCCCACCACCGAGCACTGTGGGGAAAAAAGCCCCCACCACCGAGCACTGTGGGGATAAAAAAGCCCCCACCAACGAGCACTGTTTTGACAGCAGGGGGCAGTTTGTTGCAACGAGACACGGTGTATGTGAGTGTCGGTAGGAGGATATGCGCTAGGACACAACCAGAGAACACACAGTTCTGCCACACACTGCATCCTGGTGTCGTAATGAGCTCTCTCTGTGTGTGTTGGTGTGTGTGTGTGTGTGTGTGTGTGTGTGTGTGTGTGTGTGTGTGTGTGTGTGTGTGTTGGTGTGTGTGTGTTTGGGAACATTTCCCTGTCACCAAGTCAGGCTCTGCTGTGTGTAGGCGTAGTGTTAGTAAACATATGGAGTGTGTCTGTCTGTGTGTTTCACAGAGTGCCTGTCCATTTCTGTGTGTGCATATATGTGTGTGTCTTGTCTACTATATGTGTTTTAAGTGTGTTTGTAAACAGCTCAATGCACGACGCAGGACACGACACACGACACAGGACACGACACAGGACACGACACAGGACACGACGCAGGACACGACGCAGGACACGACGCAGGACACGACACAGGACACGACACAGGACACGACACAGGACACGACACAGGACACGACACAGGACATGACAGACACAGGACATGACAGACACAGGACACAACACAGGACATGACAGACACAGGACATGACAGACACAGGACATGACAGACACAGGACACAACACAGGACATGACAGACACAGGACATGACAGACACAGGCATGACAGACACAGGACACAACACAGGACATGACAGACACAGGACACGACACAGGACATGACAGACACAGGACACGACACAGGACACAACACAGGACAAAACACAGGACACGACACAGGACACGACACAGGACACGACACAGGACACAACACAGGACATGACAGACACAGGACATGACAGACACAGGACACGACACAGGACACGACACAGGACACGACGCAGGACACGACACAGGACACGACGCAGGACACAACACAGGACACGACACAGGACACGACACAGGACACGACACAGGACACAACACAGGACACGACACAGGACACGACACAGGACACGATGCAGGACACAACACAGGACACGACACAGGACACAACACAGGACACGACACGACACAGGACACGACACAGGACACAACACAGGACACAACACAGGACATGACAGACACAGGACACGACACAGGACACAACACAGGACACAACACAGGACACGACACAGGACACGACACAGGACACGACACAGGACACAACACAGGACATGACAGACACAGGACATGACAGACACAGGACACGACACAGGACACGACGCAGGACACGACGCAGGACACGACGCAGGACACGACACAGGACACGACACAGGACACGACGCAGGACACAACACAGGACACGACACAGGACAGGACACGACACAGGACACGACACAGGACACAACACAGGACACGACACGGGACACGACACGGGACACGACACAGGACACGACACAGGACACGACACAGGACACGACGCAGGACACGACGCAGGACACGACACAGGACACGACGCAGGACACGACGCAGGACACGACGCAGGACACGACGCAGGACACGACGCAGGACACGACGCAGGACACAACACAGGACATGACAGACACAGGACATGACACAGGACATGACAGACACAGGACATGACAGACACAGGACATGACAGACACAGGACACAACACAGGACACGACACAGGACATGACACAGGACACGACACAGGACACGACACAGAACACGACACAGGACACGACACAGGACACGACACAGGACACGACACAGGACATGACAGACACAGGACACGACACAGGACACGACACAGGACACGACACAGGACACGACACAGGACAGGACACAGGACACAGGACACGACACAGGTCACGACAGAGGACACAGGACACGACACAGGTCACAGGACACATGGAACGTCTTTGTTTGTACTTTTGGCTGTGAAGGAAGGATGGCTATAATCCAACTTTTCATTAGTATCTATACGGTACCGAGGCAGATGTTACATAAAGCTTGGGTGCATTTTCTCCCTGATCGTTTGCCTTGTAAACAACCTGTAAGAAACTTTGACATGCCTTTTGGAAGATGTTTGTTTGAAGACGTAATGCGTGGGTCGGGTCGCTGGGTGGTATTTTGTGTGTGCTGGTACATAAACCTTGTTGTGAATTATGTGTGTAGGCCTGGCTGGACTAGAGCACTGTGTGTGTGTGTGTGTGTGTGTGTGTGTCAAGAGGGCTGACACAGTACAACCCATGGTGGGATGTGATGATGAGGAGAGGGACACACACACACACACATACACACACACCTCGTGGGAGTATGAATCCTCATTGTCAATGTCATCTGCTCCTTGGATGGGTGAAACAAATAGAAGAGGAGAGGAGGAGTACAGCCGGACAGAGGGAGACAAGAACAGGAGAAGAGAGGGAGAAAAAGAGAAGGATAGACAACGAAAAGAGGAAGGGAGGACTAGATCAGATTAGAGAGGAAGAGAGGACTAGTTCAGATCAGAGAGGAAGGGAGTGTGTGTGTGTGTGTGTGTGTGTGTGGAGCCTTTGAGAGAAGCCTGTTCACTTGTTGAATGGATAGAAAACTAGAAGTGTGTTTTGAAAGAGGGAAGGGAGAGAGAGACATGGGGGGAGAGAGAGACATGGGGGGAGAGAGAGACATTGGGGGAGAGAGAGACATGAGGGGAGAGAGAGACATGGGGGGAGAGAGAGACATGAGGGGAGAGAGAGACATGGGGGGAGAGAGAGACATGGGGGGAGAGAGAGACATGGGGGAAGAGAGAGACATGGGGGGAGAGAGAGACATGGCGGGAGAGAAAGACATGGGGGGAGAGAGAGACATGGGGGAGAGATAGACATGGGGGAGAGAGAGACATGGGGGGAGAGAGAGACATGGGGGGAGAGAGAGACATGGGGGGAGAGAGAGACATGGGGGAGAGATAGACATGGGGGAGAGATAGACATGGGGGGAGAGAGAGACATGGGGGGAGAGATAGACATGGGGGAGAGATAGACATGGGGGGAGAGAGAGACATGGGGGGAGAGAGAGACATGGGGGGAGAGAGAGACATGGGGGGGAGAGAGAGACATGGGGGAGAGAGAGACATGGGGGGAGAGAGAGACATGGGGGGAGAGAGAGACATGGCAGGAGAGAGACATGGTGGGAGAGAGAGGGAGAGAGACATGGGGGGAGAGAGAGACATGGGGGGAGAGAGAGACATGGGGGGAGAGAGAGACATGGGGGAGAGAGAGACATGGGGGAGAGAGAGACATGGGGGGAGAGATAGACATGGGGGGAGAGAGAGACATGGGGGAGAGAGAGACATGGGGGGAGAGAGAGACATGGGGGGAGAGAGAGACATGGGGGGAGAGAGAGACATGGGGGGAGAGAGAGACATGGGGGAGAGAGAGACATGGGGGGAGAGAGAGACATGGGGGGAGAGAGAGACATGGGGGGAGAGAGAGACGTGGGGGGAGAGAGAGACATGGGGGGGAGAGATAGACATGGGGGAGAGAGAGACATGGGGGGGAGAGAGAGACATGGGGGGAGAGAGAGACATGGGGGGAGAGAGAGACATGGGGGGAGAGAGAGACATGGGGGGGAGAGAGACATGGGGGGAGAGAGAGACATGGGGGGAGAGAGAGACATGGGGGGAGAGAGCGACATGGGGGAGAGAGACATGGTGGGAGAGAGAGGGAGAGAGACATGGGGGGAGAGAGAGACATGGTGGGAGAGAGAGGGAGAGAGACATGGGGGGAGAGAGAGACATGGGGGGAGAGAGACATGGTGGGAGAAAGAGGGAGAGAGACATGGTGACATGGGTCGAGAGAGAGACATGGTGGGAGAGAGAGGGAGCGAGACATGGTGACATGGGGGGAGAGAGAGACATGGTGGGAGAGAGAGGGAGAGATAATTTGTGGCTGACTAAATACTTTTTTGCTGCACTGTGTATCTATCTATCTCTCTCAATTCAATTCAAGGGGCTTTATTGACATGGGAAACATATGTTAACATTGCCAAAGCAAGTGAAATAGATAATCTCTCTCTCTCTCTCTCTCTCTCTCTCTCTCTCTGGCAGAACATGGCAGGGCAGGGCAGAACATGGCAGGGCAGGGCAGAACATGGCAGGGCAGGGCAGAACATGGCAGGGCAGAACATGGCAGGGCAGGGCAGAACATGGCAGGGCAGAACATGGCAGGGCAGGGCAGAACATGGCAGGGCAGGGCAGAACATGGCAGGGCATGGAAACTATCCAAGGTAGCAAGTGGAAAGAATGAGAACAGATGGATGGGGGAAGAAAAGGGGAGAGAGAGACACTATGCTTACAGTACTACCATGGTGTCATTAGAGTGGAGCAAGGCATCACTCAGAACCCTCTCTATTAGTGTGTCTTTGTGTTGTTTAGGGGGGCACGGGGGGTGCTGTCACCTCCAGGTAGGTATTTGTCCCCTTGTGTGCTGAAACTGTCAGTTTCTTGTCCAGTTCTGGCATTTTGGTCGCCACAGACTAGTACATGTCCCTGGGCCTGGAAATGATTGATCTCCCCCTCTAAGATGGAGAAGCTGTCATCGTTAAAGTCTGGGATATAGGTAGCACACATGAAGACATTTGTTGAGAGAATTTCCTAATTCATGTCTAGACAGATGTAAAATGGTCCTGTTTTGAGTAATTGAATAGATAGGTCTGGGATAGGAACATGAATAGACATTAATAGGAACATTAATAGAACATAAATAGACAACAACAAGGATGGAACTACATTCATATAAAAAGGCACACGTAGCCTACATATCAATACCTACATATCAATACATACATATCAATACATACATATCAATACCTACATATCAATACCTACATATCAATACCTACATATCAATACCTATATATCAATACCTACATATCAATACCTACATATCAATACATACATATCAATACCTACATATCAATACCTACATATCAATACATACATATCAATACCTACATATCAATACCTACATATCAATACCTATATATCAATACCTACGAATCAATACCTACATATCAATACCTACATATCAATACCTATATATCAATACATACATATCAATACCTACATATCAATACCTACATATCAATACCTATATATCAATACCTACATATCAATACCTATATATCAATACCTACGAATCAATACCTACATATCAATACCTATATATCAATACATACATATCAATACCTATATATCAATACATACATATCAATACCTATATACCAATACATACATATCAATACATACATATCAATACCTATATATCAATACCTACATATCAATACATACATATCAATACCTATATATCAATACCTACATATCAATACCTACATATCAATACCTACATATCAATACCTACATATCAATACCTACATATCAATACCTATATATCAATGCCTACATATCAATACCTATATACCAATACATACATATCAATACCTATATATCAATACCTACATATCAATACCTACATATCAATACATACATATCAATACATACATATCAATACCTATATATCAATGCCTACATATCAATACCTATATATCAATGCCTACATATCAATACCTATATACCAATACATACATATCAATACCTATATATCAATACCTACATATCAATACCTACATATCAATACATACATATCAATACCTATATATCAATACCTACATATCAATACATACATATCAATACATACATATCAATACCTATATATCAATGCCTACATATCAATACCTATATATCAATGCCTACATATCAATACCTACATATCAATACATACATATCAATACCTATATATCAATACCTATATATCAATGCCTACATATCAATACCTATATATCAATACATACATATCAATACCTACATATCAATACATACATATCAATACCTACATATCAATACATACATATCAATACCTATATATCAATACCTATATATCAATACCTACATATCAATACCTACATATCAATACATACATATCAATACCTATATATCAATACCTACATATCAATACCTACATACCAATACCTACATATCAATACATACATATCAATACCTACATATCAATACATACATATCAATACCTATATATCAATACCTACATATCAATACCTACATATCAATACCTACATATCAATACCTACATATCAATACCTATATATCAATACCTACATATCAATACCTACATATCAATACCTACATATCAATACCTACATATCAATACCTACATATCAATGCCTACATATCAATACCTACATATCAATACCTATATATCAATACCTACATATCAATACATACATATCAATACCTATATATCAATGCCTACATATCAATGCCTACATATCAATACCTATATATCAATGCCTACATATCAATGCCTACATATCAATACCTACATATCAATACCTACATATCAATACCTACATATCAATACCTACATATCAATACATACATATCAATACCTACATATCAATACCTATATATCAATACATACATATCAATACCTACATATCAATACCTATATACCAATACATACATATCAATACCTATATATCAATACATACATATCAATACCTACATATCAATACATACATATCAATACCTATATATCAATACCTACATATGAATACCTACATACCAATACCTACATATCAATACATACATATCAATACCTACATATCAATACATACATATCAATACCTATATATCAATACCTATATATCAATACCTACATATCAATACCTACATATCAATACCTACATATCAATACCTACATATCAATACCTACATATCAATACCTATATATCAATACCTACATATCAATACCTACATATCAATACCTACATATCAATGCCTACATATCAATACCTACATATCAATACCTATATATCAATACCTACATATCAATACATACATATCAATACCTATATATCAATGCCTACATATCAATGCCTACATATCAATACCTATATATCAATGCCTACATATCAATGCCTACATATCAATACCTACATATCAATACCTACATATCAATACCTACATATCAATACCTACATATCAATACCTACATATCAATACATACATATCAATACCTATATATCAATACATACATATCAATACCTACATATCAATACCTATATACCAATACATACATATCAATACCTATATATCAATACATACATATCAATACCTACATATCAATACCTATATATCAATGCCTACATATCAATACCTATATATCAATACATACATATCAATACCTATATATCAATACCTATATATCAATACATACATATCAATACCTACATATCAATACATACATATCAATACCTACATATCAATACCTATATATCAATACATACATATCAATACCTACATATCAATACCTATATACCAATACATACATATCAATACCTATATACCAATACATACATATCAATACCTATATATCAATACATACATATCAATACCTACATATCAATACATACATATCAATACCTACATATCAATACCTATATATCAATACATACATATCAATACCTATATATCAATACATACATATCAATACCTACATACCAATACATACATATCAATACCTATATATCAATACCTACATATCAATACCTATATATCAATACATACATATCAATACCTACATATCAATACCTATATACCAATACCTACATATCAATACCTACATATCAATACATACATATCAATACATACATATCAATACCTACATATCAATACCTATATATCAATACATACATATCAATACCTACATATCAATACCTACATATCAATACCTATATATCAATACCTATATATCAATACCTACATATCAATACCTACATATCAATACATACATATCAATACATACATATCAATACCTACATATCAATACCTACATATCAATACCTACATATCAATACATACATATCAATACCTACATATCAATACCTATATATCAACACATACATATCAATACCTACATATCAATACCTACATATCAATACCTATATATCAATACCTACATATCAATACCTACATATCAATGCCTACATATCAATACCTACATATCAATACCTATATATCAATACCTACATATCAATACATACATATCAATACCTATATATCAATGCCTACATATCAATGCCTACATATCAATACCTATATATCAATGCCTACATATCAATGCCTACATATCAATACCTACATATCAATACCTACATATCAATACCTACATATCAATACCTACATATCAATACATACATATCAATACCTACATATCAATACCTATATATCAATACATACATATCAATACCTACATATCAATACCTATATACCAATACATACATATCAATACCTATATATCAATACATACATATCAATACCTACATATCAATACATACATATCAATACCTATATATCAATACCTACATATGAATACCTACATACCAATACCTACATATCAATACATACATATCAATACCTACATATCAATACATACATATCAATACCTATATATCAATACCTATATATCAATACCTACATATCAATACCTACATATCAATACCTACATATCAATACCTACATATCAATACCTATATATCAATACCTACATATCAATACCTACATATCAATACCTACATATCAATGCCTACATATCAATACCTACATATCAATACCTATATATCAATACCTACATATCAATACATACATATCAATACCTATATATCAATGCCTACATATCAATGCCTACATATCAATACCTATATATCAATGCCTACATATCAATGCCTACATATCAATACCTACATATCAATACCTACATATCAATACCTACATATCAATACCTACATATCAATACCTACATATCAATACATACATATCAATACCTATATATCAATACATACATATCAATACCTACATATCAATACCTATATACCAATACATACATATCAATACCTATATATCAATACATACATATCAATACCTACATATCAATACCTATATATCAATACATACATATCAATACCTATATATCAATACATACATATCAATACCTACATACCAATACATACATATCAATACCTATATATCAATACCTACGAATCAATACCTACATATCAATACCTACATATCAATACCTATATATCAATACATACATATCAATACCTACATATCAATACCTACATATCAATACCTATATATCAATACCTACATATCAATACCTATATATCAATACCTACGAATCAATACCTACATATCAATACCTATATATCAATACATACATATCAATACCTATATATCAATACATACATATCAATACCTATATACCAATACATACATATCAATACATACATATCAATACCTATATATCAATACCTACATATCAATACATACATATCAATACCTATATATCAATACCTACATATCAATACCTACATATCAATACCTACATATCAATACCTACATATCAATACCTACATATCAATACCTATATATCAATGCCTACATATCAATACCTATATACCAATACATACATATCAATACCTATATATCAATACCTACATATCAATACCTACATATCAATACATACATATCAATACATACATATCAATACCTATATATCAATGCCTACATATCAATACCTATATATCAATGCCTACATATCAATACCTATATACCAATACATACATATCAATACCTATATATCAATACCTACATATCAATACCTACATATCAATACATACATATCAATACCTATATATCAATACCTACATATCAATACATACATATCAATACATACATATCAATACCTATATATCAATGCCTACATATCAATACCTATATATCAATGCCTACATATCAATACCTACATATCAATACATACATATCAATACCTATATATCAATACCTATATATCAATGCCTACATATCAATACCTATATATCAATACATACATATCAATACCTACATATCAATACATACATATCAATACCTACATATCAATACATACATATCAATACCTATATATCAATACCTATATATCAATACCTACATATCAATACCTACATATCAATACATACATATCAATACCTATATATCAATACCTACATATCAATACCTACATACCAATACCTACATATCAATACATACATATCAATACCTACATATCAATACATACATATCAATACCTATATATCAATACCTACATATCAATACCTACATATCAATACCTACATATCAATACCTACATATCAATACCTATATATCAATACCTACATATCAATACCTACATATCAATACCTACATATCAATACCTACATATCAATACCTACATATCAATGCCTACATATCAATACCTACATATCAATACCTATATATCAATACCTACATATCAATACATACATATCAATACCTATATATCAATGCCTACATATCAATGCCTACATATCAATACCTATATATCAATGCCTACATATCAATGCCTACATATCAATACCTACATATCAATACCTACATATCAATACCTACATATCAATACCTACATATCAATACATACATATCAATACCTACATATCAATACCTATATATCAATACATACATATCAATACCTACATATCAATACCTATATACCAATACATACATATCAATACCTATATATCAATACATACATATCAATACCTACATATCAATACATACATATCAATACCTATATATCAATACCTACATATGAATACCTACATACCAATACCTACATATCAATACATACATATCAATACCTACATATCAATACATACATATCAATACCTATATATCAATACCTATATATCAATACCTACATATCAATACCTACATATCAATACCTACATATCAATACCTACATATCAATACCTACATATCAATACCTATATATCAATACCTACATATCAATACCTACATATCAATACCTACATATCAATGCCTACATATCAATACCTACATATCAATACCTATATATCAATACCTACATATCAATACATACATATCAATACCTATATATCAATGCCTACATATCAATGCCTACATATCAATACCTATATATCAATGCCTACATATCAATGCCTACATATCAATACCTACATATCAATACCTACATATCAATACCTACATATCAATACCTACATATCAATACCTACATATCAATACATACATATCAATACCTATATATCAATACATACATATCAATACCTACATATCAATACCTATATACCAATACATACATATCAATACCTATATATCAATACATACATATCAATACCTACATATCAATACCTATATATCAATGCCTACATATCAATACCTATATATCAATACATACATATCAATACCTATATATCAATACCTATATATCAATACATACATATCAATACCTACATATCAATACATACATATCAATACCTACATATCAATACCTATATATCAATACATACATATCAATACCTACATATCAATACCTATATACCAATACATACATATCAATACCTATATACCAATACATACATATCAATACCTATATATCAATACATACATATCAATACCTACATATCAATACATACATATCAATACCTACATATCAATACCTATATATCAATACATACATATCAATACCTATATATCAATACATACATATCAATACCTACATACCAATACATACATATCAATACCTATATATCAATACCTACATATCAATACCTATATATCAATACATACATATCAATACCTACATATCAATACCTATATACCAATACCTACATATCAATACCTACATATCAATACATACATATCAATACATACATATCAATACCTACATATCAATACCTATATATCAATACATACATATCAATACCTACATATCAATACCTACATATCAATACCTATATATCAATACCTATATATCAATACCTACATATCAATACCTACATATCAATACATACATATCAATACATACATATCAATACCTACATATCAATACCTACATATCAATACCTACATATCAATACATACATATCAATACCTACATATCAATACCTATATATCAACACATACATATCAATACCTACATATCAATACCTACATATCAATACCTATATATCAATACCTACATATCAATACCTATATATCAATGCCTACATATCAATACCTATATATCAATACATACATATCAATACCTATATATCAATACATACATATCAATACCTACATATCAATACATACATATCAATACCTACATATCAATACCTATATATCAATACATACATATCAATACCTACATATCAATACATACATATCAATACCTACATATCAATACCTATATATCAATACATACATATCAATACATAACGTTGAAGTCTGAAGATTACATACACTTAGGTTGGAGTAATTAAAACTTGTTTTTCAACCACTCCACAAATGTCTTGTTAACAAACTATAGTTTTGGCAATTCGGTTAGGACATCTACTTTGTGCGTGACGCAAGTAACAATTGTTTACAGACAGATTATTTCACTTATAATTCACTGTATCACAATTCAGTTAAACGTTTGACCTCTGTCATTGCCTCTGTCATTGCCTCTGTCATTGCCTCTGTCATTGCCTCTGTCATTGCCTCTGTCATTGCCTCTGTCATTGCCTCTGTCATTGCCAACAAACAGGATGCACCTGAGCTCAATGTTGAGTCTCATAACAAAGGGTCTGAATACCTATGTAAATAAGGCTTTTTTTTATGAGTTAGCAAAAATGTCTAAAAACCTCTCTATGAGGTATTGTGTGTAGATTGCTGAGAATTATTATTTTTCTAAATACGTTTTAGAAAAAGGCTGTAACGTAACATGGAACGAACACATGTAGAAACACACAATGCTCTCTTCAGTCATCACCTCACCTGAGAGAGGGACACGAGTTAGTGAAAACACAAACACTTCAGTTGAATGTGTTTATGGTTGTTTGAAAGGGAGCTATCTAGTCAGTTGTCCAACTGAATTCATTCAACTGAAATGTGTCTTCCAGATTTAACCCAACCCCTCTGAATCAGAGGGGGGGGATTGCCTTAATCGACATCCACGTCTTCAGGGAAAAGTGGGTTAACTGCCTTGTTCAGGGGAACAGTGGGTTAACTGCCTTGTTCAGGGCAACAGTGGGTTAACTGCCTTGTTCAGGGGAACAGTGGGTTAACTGCCTTGTTCAGGAGAACAGTGGGTTAACTGCCTTGTTCAGGAGAACAGTGGGTTAACTGCCTTGTTCAGGAGAACAGTGGGTTAACTGCCTTGTTCAGGAGAACAGTGGGTTAACTGCCTTGTTCAGGGGAACAGTGGGTTAACTGCCTTGTTCAGGGGAACAGTGGGTTAACTGCCTTGTTCAGGGGAACAGTGGGTTAACTGCCTTGTTCAGGGGAACAGTGGGTTAACTGCCTTGTTCAGGGGAACAGTGGGTTAACTGCCTTGTTCAGGAGAACAGTGGGTTAACTGCCTTGTTCAGGAGAACAGTGGGTTAACTGCCTTGTTCAGGGGAACAGTGGGTTAACTGCCTTGTTCAGGGAAACAGTGGGTTAACTGCCTTATTCAGGGCAACAGTGGGTTAACTGCCTTGTTCAGGGGAACAGTGGGTTAACTGCCTTGTTCAGGGAAACAGTGGGTTAACTGCCTTGTTCAGGGAAACAGTGGGTTAACTGCCTTGTTCAGGGGAACAGTGGGTTAACTGCCTTGTTCAGGGGAACAGTGGGTTAACTGCCTTGTTCAGGGAAACAGTGGGTTAACTGCCTTGTTTAGGGCAACAGTGGGTTAACTGCCTTGTTCAGGGCAACAGTGGGTTAACTGCCTTGTTCAGGAGAACAGTGGGTTAACTGCCTTGTTCAGGAGAACAGTGGGTTAACTGCCTTGCTCAGGCCAACAGTGGGTTAACTGCCTTGCTCAGGCCAACAGTGGGTTAACTGCCTTGTTCAGGACAACTAATTTTTACCTTGTCAGCTCAGGGATTCAAACCAACAACCTTCCGGTTACTGGCCAAACGCTCTAACCACTAGGCTACCTCACTTCTGGTGCAATGATGATAACACCATATTAGCTATGTCTTCATATATAATTTAAATATTTATATCAAATGGAGGATTTTGTGTTAAATGCTCTACAACAAAGTTTTCTTAGTGTTCTGAACACCTCCAAAACAAAGGTCATGTGGTTTGGTAAGAAGGATGACCCTCTTCCCACCGGTGTGATTACTACCTCTGAGGGTATAGAGCTTGAGGTAGTCACCTCATACAAGGACTTTAGAGTTTGGCTAGACGGTGCACTGTCCTTCTCTCAGCACATATCAAAGCTGAGGGCTAAAATAAAATCTAGACTTGATTTCCTCTATTGTAATCGCTCCTCTCTCACCCCAGCTGTCAAACTAACCCTGATTCAGATGACCATCCTACCCATGCTTGATTACGGACACGTAATTTATAGATCAGCAGGTAAGGGTGCTCTCGAGCGGCTAGATGTTCTTTACCATTCGGCCATCAGATTTGCCACCAAGGCTCCTTATAGGACACATCACTGCACTCTATACTCCTCTGTAAACTGGTCATCTCTGTATACCCGTCGCAAGACCCACTGGTTGATGCTTATTTATAAAACCACCTTAGGCCTCACTGCCCCCTATCTGAGATACCTACTGCAGCCCTCATCCTCCACATACAACACCCGTCCTGCCAGTCACATTCTGTTAAAGGTCCCCAAAGCACACACATCCCTGGGTTGCTCCTCTTTTCAGTTCGCTGCAGCTAGTGACTGGAACAAGCTGCAACAAACACTCAAACTGGACAGTTTTATCTCAATCTCTTCATTTCCTAGACTCAATCATGGACACTCTTACTGACAGTTGCTACCATGTTGTTGTCATGTTGTGTTGCTACCATGCTGTGTTTTTCATGTGTCGCTGCCATGCTGTGTTGTTGTTTTTAGGTCTCTCTTTATGTAGTGTTGTGTTGTCTCTCTTTATGTAGTGTTGTGTTGTCTCTCTTTATGTAGTGTTGTGTTGTCTCTCTTTATGTAGTGTAGTGTTGTCTCTCTTTATGTAGTGTTGTGTTGTCTCTCTTTATGTAGTGTAGTGTTGTCTCTCTTTATGTAGTGTAGTGTTGTCTCTCTTTATGTAGTGTAGTGTTGTCTCTCTTTATGTAGTGTAGTGTTGTCTCTCTTTATGTAGTGTAGTGTTGTCTCTCTTTATGTAGTGTAGTGTTGTCTCTCTTTATGTAGTGTAGTGTTGTCTCTCTTTATGTAGTGTAGTGTTGTCTCTCTTTATGTAGTGTAGTGTTGTCTCTCTTTATGTAGTGTAGTGTTGTCTCTCTTTATGTAGTGTAGTGTTGTCTCTCTTTATGTAGTGTAGTGTTGTCTCTCTTTATGTAGTGTAGTGTTGTGTTGTCTCTCTTGTCGTGATGTGTGTTTTGTCCTATATTTATATATTATTTATTTAAAATGTTTAATCCCAGTCCCTGCAGGAGGCCTTTTGGTAGGCCGTCACTGTAAATAAGAATTTGTTCTTAACTGATTTTTCTAGTTAAATAAAGGTTGAATAAAAATAAAATAAAAGGATATAAACAGCATATTTTTGCGTAAAATTATATCCGTTCCACAGGAGAAGTATGTCGCAATTTATGTTGTCTTAATGTCTATGAATGTGTTGAGCATGTTTGCAATTCTCAGTGTGTCCACTGGGTGGCAGTAGAGTACTGTACATTAAATATTTGTTTACTGCTCCATAGGCTCTGAAGTGAGTATGGCATAGAAAAAAAGAGGTGTTTACAGTCGGTTAGGTAAAGGTTAAGTGTTAGTTCTTGACCTAATGGAAAAAAGAGAGGGAGATGGGCAGAGTGAAGGAGAGTTGGGGGAGGGAAGGAGAGATATGAGAGATGGGGGAGGGAAGGAGGGGAAGAGAATGAGCCCTCACACATTCAGTGAGAAAGACAGACAGGGAGAGGGGGAGGAGAAGAAGACAGAAAGGGAGAGGGGGGAGAGGAAGACAGACAGGGAGAGGGGGAGGAGAGGAAGACAGACAGGGAGAGTGGGAGGAGAGGAAGACAGAAAGGGAGAGGGGGGAGAGGAAGACAGACGGAGAGGGGGAGGAGAGAAAGACAAGACAGGGAGAGGGGGAGGAGAGAAAGACAGCCAGGGAGAGGGGGAGGAGAGGAAGACAGACAGAAAGAGGGGGAGGAGAGTGTGTGTTTAAATCTTATCTGCTGTGGGATGGGTAATGCTGCTGTGGGATGGGTAATGCTGCTGTGGGATGGGTAATGCTGCTGTGGGATGGGTAATGCTGCAGTGGGATGGGTAATGCTGCTGTGGGATGGGTAATGCTGCAGTGGGATGGGTAATGCTGCTGTGGGATGGGTAATGCTGCAGTGGGATCGGTAATGCTGCAGTGGGATCGGTAATGCTGCTGTGGGATGGGTAATGCTGCTGTGGGATGGTTAATGCTGCTGTGGGATGGGTAATGATAATGGTAATGGTAATGTCCAGTAATGGCTGAGGTTTTGGAACACTATTAGAAGAGAGAGCTGAAAGAGGATGTGGTTATGCAAGCATGGGTTTATTGTTATTTAACTAGGAAAGTCGGTTAAGAACAAGTTCTTATTTACAATGACGGCCTACACCGGCCAAACCCTGGGACTGGGACAACTGTGCGCCGCCCTATGGGAATCCCAATCACGGCCGGTTGTGATACAGCCTGGAAACGAACCAGGGTCTGTAGTGACGCACTAAAAAGCAGAGCCTTAGACCACTGCGCCACTCGGGAGCCCCATGAGTATGTCTGTATGTGTATGTGAGTGTTTATGTACAGTACCAGTCACAAGTGTGGACACACCTTCTCATTCCAGGGTTTGTCCTTATTTTTACTGCTTTCTACATTGTAGAATAATAGTGAAGACATAACAACTATGAAATAACACACATGGAATCATTTAAGTACCAAAAAAGTGTTAAACAAATTAAACAGATTCTTCAAAGTAGCCATCCTTTGCCTTGATGACAGCTTTGCACTCTCAACCAGTTTCTTGGCATTCTCTCAACCAGTTTCATGAAGTAGTCACCTGGAATGCATTTCAATTTACAGGTGTGCCTTGTTAAAAGTTAATTTGTGGAATTTCATTCCTTCTAAATGCGTTTGAGCCAATCAGTTGTGTTGTAACAAGGTAGGGTTTGTATACAGAATATAACCCTATTTGGTAAAAGACCAAGTCCATATTATGACAAGAACAGCAAAGAGAAACAGCAGTCATCATTACTTTAAGACATGAAGGTCAGTCAATCCAGACTTGGAATGAGCAGTCACAAAAACCATCAAGCGTTATGATGAAACTGGCTCTCATGAGAACCGCCACAGGAATGGAAGATCAGAGTTACCTCTGCTGCAGAGGATACGTTCATTAGAGTTACCAGCCTCAGAAATTGCAGCCCAAATAAATGCTTCACAGAGTTCAAGTAACAGACACATCTCAACATCAACTGTTCAGAGGAGACTGTGTGAATCAGGCCTTCATGGTCAAATTGCTGCAAAGAAACCACTACTAAAGGACACCAATAATAAGAAGAGACTTGCTTGGGCTAATAAACATGAGCAACGGACATTAGACCGGTGGAAATCTGTACTTTGGTCTGATGATTTTTGGATCCAACCGCCGTGTCTTTCTGAGATGCAGAGTAGGTGAACAAATGATCTCCGCATGTGTGGTTCCCACCATGAAGCATGAAGGAGGAAGTGTGATTGTGCTTTGCTGGTGACACTGTCTGTGATTTATTTAGAATTCAAGGCACACTTAACCAGCATGGCTACCACAGCATTCTGCAGCGATACGCCATCTGGTTTGCGCTTAGTGGGACTATCGTTTGTTTTTCAACAGGACAATGACCCAACACCTCCAGTCTGTGTAAGGACTATTTGACCAAGAAGGAGAGTGATGGAGTGCTGCATCAGATGACCTGGCCCCCACATTCAACGACCTCAACCCAATTGAGATGGTTTGGAATGAGTTGGATCGCAGAGTGAAAGAAAAGCAGCCAATAAGTGCTCAGAATATGTGGGAACTACTTCAAGACGGTTGGTAAAGCATTCCTCATGAAGCTGGTTGAGAGAATGAAAAGAGTGTGCAAAGCTGTCATCAAGGCAAAGGGTGACTATTTGAAGAATCTAACACTTTTTAAGTTACTACATGATTCCATGTGTTATTTCATAGTTTTGATGTCTTCATTATTATTCTACAATGTAGAAGATTGTAAAAATAAAGAAAAGAGAGAGAGAGACAGAGGGAGTTAGAGGGAGGGGGAGATGAGGGAGAAAGAGAAGAAGGAGAGAAAAGGGGAGCATAGAAAGACGAGAGATTGGATGCACGTGCAAGGAGAGGAATTGGAATAGGAAAAGAGAGATGGTAGAAAAAATGAGTGGAATGGAGAGGAAAGATGGTGAAATGGGTTACATGGAGAGAGGAGAGACTGAGTTAGGAAATTAGGAAATATATATGGAGAGAGATGTACAACAACTGTGTGGTTCAAATTGGCAAAAAACACACATTTCTTTCCACAGGGCCAGGGAGTGAGACAGGGATGCAGCTTAAGCCCCACCCTCTTCAACATATATATCAACATATTGGCGAGGGCACTAGAACAGTCTGCAGCACCCGACCTCACCCTGCTAGAATCTGAAGTCAAATGTCTACTGTTTGCTGATGATCTGGTGCTTCTGTCCCCAACTAAGGAGGGCCTACAGCAGCACCTAGATCTTCTGCACAGATTCTGTCAGACCAAAACAATTCCAAAAAAGGTCCAAAAAAGGTCCAGTCACCAGGACCAAAAATACAAATTCCATCTAGACACTGTTGCCCTAGAGCACACAAAAAACTATACATACCTCGGCCTAAACATCAGCGCCACAGGTAACTTCCACAAAGCTGTGAACGATCTGAGAGACAAGGCAAGAAGGGCATTCTATGCCATCAAAAGAAACATCAATTTCAACATACCAATTAGGATTTGGCTAAAAATAGTTTAATCAGTTATAGAACCAATTGCCCTTTATGGTTGTGAGGTCTTGGGGTCCGCTCACCAACCAAGAACTCACAAAATGGGACAAACACCAAATTGAGACTCTGCATGCAGAATTCTGCAAAAATATCCTCCGTGTACAACGTAGAACACCAAATAATGCATGCAGAGCAGAATTAGGCCGATGCCCGCAAATGATCAAAATCCAGAAAAGAGCAGTTCAATTCTACAACCACCTAAAAGGAAGCGATTCCCAAACCTTCCATAACAAAGCCATCACCTACAGAGAGATGAATCTGGAGAAGAGTCCCCTAAGCAAGCTGGTCCTGGGGCTCTGTTCACAAACACACCCTACAGAGCCCAAGGACAGCAGCACAATTAGACCCAACCAAATCAGGAGAAAACAAAAAGATAATTACTTGACACATTGGAAAGAAAAGAGGAGAGGAGAGAGCCAGTAGGAAATGTATGAAGAGAGGGGGAAAGATTGGCATTGAGGATGGCCGATAGAAGTGGCAGAACAGCATGCAAGCAGAGGACAGTAGGGAGGGTGGAACAGAAAGATGGATGGAAGGAGGGAGGAGGGGAAATGACAGTAATCTAGTGTCTCCACCTCACAGTGGGCCACTCCAGGTAATACACTAATGTAGAGAACACTGTTAGGAGAGGGGGATGGGAGGAGGGAGGGAGGGATGGAGAGAGGAATGGAGGGAGAGAGGAATGGATGGAGAGAGGGAGGGAGTAGGGAGGGAGCAGGGAGGGGAGGGATGGAAGGAGGGAGAGAGGGATGGAGGGAGAGAGGGAGGGAGTAGGGAGGGAGCAGGGAGGGGAGGGATGGAAGGAGGTAGAGAGGGATGGAATGAGAGAGGAATGGAGGGAGAGGATGGAGGGAGAGAGGAATGGGGGGGATGGAGGGAGAGAGGGATGGAGGGAGAGAGGGATGGAGGGAGAGAGAGAGGAATGGGGGGGATGGAGGGAGAGAGGGATGGAGGGAGAGAGGGATGGTGGGAGAGAGGAATGGAGGGAGAGAGGGATGGAGGGAGAGAGGAATGGCGGGAGAGAGGGATGGAATGAGAGAGGAATGGAAGGAGAGAGGAATGGAGGGAGAGAGGAATGGGGGGGGGTGGAGGGAGAGAGGGATGGAGGGAGAGAGGAATGGAGGGAGAGGGATGGAGGGAGAGAGGAATGGAGGGAGAGAGGAATGGAGGGAGAGAGGGATGGAATGAGAGAGGAATGGAGGGAGAGGAATGGAGGGAGAGAGGAATGGGGGGGATGGAGGGAGAGACTGATGGAGGGAGAGAGGGATGGAGGGAGAGAGGAATGGAGGGAGAGAGGGCTGGAGGGAGAGAGTAATGGAGGGAGAGAGGGATGGAGGGAGAGAGGGATGGAGGGAGAGAGGGATCAAATTAAAGTAGATGGAGATAGACAGACATACTGAGACTGGGGAGAAGACTCTTTTGAGGTGTTCAAAACTGTTGTTGTAGCCCAAATGTTCAAATAGCACCCTATTCCCTGCATAGTGCACTACTTTATACCAGAGCTCTATGGCACCCTATTCCCTGCATAGTGCACTACTTTATACCAGAGCTCTATGGCACCCTATTCCCTACATAGTGCACTACTTTATACCAGAGCTCTATGGCACCCTATTCCCTGCATAGTGCACTACTATATACCAGAGCTCTATGGCACCCTATTCCCTACATAGTGCACTACTTTATACCAGAGCTCTATGGGACCCTATTCCCTGCATAGTGCACTACTTTAGACCAGAGCTTTATGGCACCCTATTCCCTACATAGTGCACTACTTTATACCAGAGCTTTATGGCACCCTATTCCCTGCATAGTGCACTACTTTAGACCAGAGCTTTATGGCACCCTATTCCCTACATAGTGCACTACTTTAGACCAGAGCTTTATGGCACCCTATTCCCTACATAGTGCACTACTTTAGACCAGAGCTCTATGGGGAATAGGGTGTCATTTGGGGATGCACCACTGTGTCATTTCCCTGTGTAAGAGGGACTTCAAGTCTCTACTCCACCAGCTGGACACACAGACTACTGATACGTTCAGACACCCTGTAGTTTCATTCTCTGGCTTTTCTATCTGTGAAGGAATTGCCATTTAAAAGAACCTGAAACACACCTGCCTCACCTCTTTATCAGCTAGTGTGTGTGTGTGTGTGTGTGTGTGTGTGTGTGTGAGAGAGCCAGATAGAGTGAGTGTGTGTGTGTGTGTGAGTGAGAGAGACTGTGAGTGTAACTGTGAGTGTGTGTGACTGTAATTGTGTGTGACTGTGAGTCTGAGTGGGACTGTGAGTGTATGACTGTGCATGTGTGTGTGTGTGTGACTGTGAGTGTGACTGTGAGTGTGACTGAGTATGTGTGTGAGTGTGAGTATGAGTGTAACTGTGAGTGCGTGTGTGACTGTGAGTGTGTGACTGTGAGTCCGTGTGTGAGTGTGTGACTGTGACTGTGAGTGTGTGACTGTGAGTGCGTGTGTGAGTGTGACTGTGAGTGTGTGAGTGCGTCTGTGAGTGTGACTGTGAGTGTGTGACTGTGAGTGCGTGTGTGAATGTGACTGTGAGTGTGACTGAGTGTGTGTGATAGAGGTCGACCGATTAATAAGAATGTCCGATTACAAGTTTTCATAACAATCGGAAATCGGTATTTTTGGACGCAGATTTTGTCGATTTTTAATTACATTTTTTATTTTTTTTTTTTATTTTTTTTTTTACACCTTTATTTAATGTTTATTTAACTAGGCAAGTCAGTTAAGATCACATTCTTATTTTCAATGACGGCCTAGGAACAGTGGGTTAACTGCCTTGTTCAGGGGCAGAACGACAGATTTTCACCTTGTCATCTCGGGGGATCCAATCTTGCAACTTTACAGTTAACTAGTCCAACGCTCTAACCACCTGCCTCTCATTGCACTCCACGAGGAGCCTGCCTGTTACGCGAATGCAGTAAGAAGCCAAGGTAAATTGCTAGCTAGCATTAAACTTAATCAATCATAATCACTAGTTATAACTACACATGGTTGATGATATTACTAGTTTATCTGGCGTGTCCTGCGTTGCATATAATCAATGAGGTGCGCATTCGCGAAAAAGGATTGTCGTTGCTCTAATGTGTACCTAACCATAAATACCAATGCCTTTCTTAAAATCAATACACAGAAGTATATATTTTTAAACCTGCATATTTAGCTAAAATAGATCCAGGTTAGCAGGCAATATTAACCAGGTGAAATTGTCACTTCTCTTGCGTTCATTGCACGCAGAGTCAGTGTATATGCAACAGTTTGGGCCGCCTGGCTCATTGCGAACTAATTTGCCAGAATTGTATGTAATTATGACATGATTTGATAGAGCAGTCTGACTGAGCGATGGTAGGCAGCAGCAGGCTCATAAGCATTCATTCAAACAGCACTTTTGTGCGTTTTGCCAGCAGCTCTTCGCAATGCTTCAAGCATTGAGCTGTTTATGACTTCAAGCCTATCATCTCCCGAGATGAGGCTGGTGTAACCGATGTCAAATGGCTAGCTAGTTAGCGGGATGCGCGCTAATAGCGTTTCAAACGTCACTTGCTCTGAGACTTGGAGTAGTTGTTCCCCTTGCTCTGCATGGGTAACGCTGCTTCGAGGGTGGCTGTTGTCGATGTGTTCCTGGTTCGAGCCCAGGTAGGAGTGAGGAGAGGGATGGAAGCTATACTGTTACACTGGCAATACTAAAGTGCCTATAAGAACATCCAATAGTCAAAGGTTAATGAAATACAAATCGTATAGAGAGAAATAGTCCTATAATTTCTATATTAACTACAACCTAAATCTTCTTACCTGGGAATATTGAAGACTCATGTTAAAAGGAACCACCAGCTTTCATATGTTCTCATGTTCTGAGCAAGGAACTGAAACGTTAGCTTTCTTACATGGCACATATTGCACTTTTACTTTCTTCTCCAACACTTGGTTTTTGCATTATTTAAATCAACAACTAGAAAATGTTTCATTATTTATTTGAGGCTAAATTGATTTTGATGTATTATATTAAGTTAAAATAAGTGTTCATTCAGTATTGTTGTAATTGTCATTATTACAAATAAAATAAAAAAAATTGTCTGATTAATCGGTATCGGCGTTGAAAAATCATAATCGGTCGACCTCTAGTGTGTGACTATGAGTGTGACTGTGAATGTGTGTGTGAGTGTGAGTGTAACTGTGAGGGTGTGTGACTGTGACTGTGAGTGTGTGTAACTGTGTGAGTGTGAATGTGGATGTGAGTGTAATTGTGAGTTTGTGTAACTGTGAGTGGGTGTGAATGTGAGTGTGAGTGTAACTGTGAGTGTGTGTGACTGAGTGTGATTGTTACTGTAAGTGTGAGTGTAACTGTGAGTGTGTGTTAGTATAACTGTGAATGTGAGTGTGACTGTGAGTGTGAGTGTAACTGTGAGTGTGACTGTGACTGTGAGTATGACTGATTGTGAGTGTAACTGTGAGTGTGATTGTGACTGTAAGTGTGAGTGTGACTATGAGTGTGACTGTGAGTGTGACTGTGAGTGTGATTATGACTGTGATTGTGACTGTAAGTGTGAGTGTGACTATGAGTGTGACTGTGAGTGTGAGTGTGACTATGAGTGTGACTATGAGTGTGATTGTGAGTGTGATTGTGACTGTGACTATGAGTTTGACTATGCGTGTGATTGTGACTGTAAGTGTGAGTGTGACTATGAGTGTGATTGTGACTGTGAGTGTGACTATGAGTGTGACTGTGAGTGTGACTGTAAGTGTGAGTGTGACTATGAGTGTGACTGTGATTGTGACTGTAAGTGTGAGTGTGACTATGAGTGTGATTGTGACTGTGATTGTGAGTGTGACTATGAGTGTGAGTGTAACTATGAGTGTGACTATGAGTGTGATTGTGAGTGATTGTGACTGTAAGTGTGAGTGTGACTATGAGTGTGACTATGAGTGTGATTGTGACTGTGAGTGTGAGTGTGACTATGAGTGTGACTGTGAGTGTGATTGTGACTGTAAGTGTGAGTGTGACTATGAGTGTGATTGTGAGTGTGACTATGAGTGTGATTGTGACTGTAAGTGTGAGTGTGACTATGAGTGTGACTGTGAGTGTGATTGTGACTGTAAGTGTGAGTGTGACTGAGTGTGACTGAGTGTGACTGAGTGTGACTATGAGTGTGACTATGAGTGTGATTGTGACTGTGAGTGTGACTATGAGTGTGACAATGAGTGTGACTATGAGTGTGATTGTGACTGTGAGTTTGTAAGTATAAAAGAAGTTAGCGGTAGTATCGCGAGTAAATGCTAACTAACAATTCATTGCTGATCTAACACTACTTAGCAACTTCCTTCAAACTGCACGCAAATAAAACCACATAATATCCAGCAGTTCATCTGACAGTTCATCTGATTCATCTGAACTAGATCACTAGATAACTAGATAACTAGAACTAGATCACTAGATAACTAGATCACTAGATAACTAGATCACTAGAGAACTAGATAACTAGAACTAGATAACTGGATAACTAGATCACTAGATCACTAGATCACTAGAAAACTAGAACTAGATAACTAGATAACTAGAACTAGATAACTGGATAACTAGAACTAGATAACTAGATAACTAGAACTGGATAACTATAACTAGAACTGGATAACTAGAACTAGATAACTAGAACTAGATAACTAGATAACTAGAACTAGATAACTAGATAACTAGAACTAGATCACTAGATAACTAGATCACTAGATAACTAGATCACTAGAGAACTAGATAACTAGAACTAGATAACTGGATAACTAGATCACTAGATCACTAGATAACTAGAACTAGATCACTAGATAACTAGATCACTAGATAACTAGATCACTAGAGAACTAGATAACTAGAACTAGATAACTGGATAACTAGATCACTAGATCACTAGATCACTAGAAAACTAGAACTAGATAACTAGATAACTAGAACTAGATAACTGGATAACTAGAACTAGATAACTAGATAACTAGAACTGGATAACTATAACTAGAACTGGATAACTAGAACTAGATAACTAGAACTAGATAACTAGATAACTAGAACTAGATAACTAGATAACTAGAACTAGATAACTAGAACTAGATAACTAGATAACTAGAACTAGATAACTAGATAACTAGAACTAGATAACTAGAACTAGATAACTAGAACTAGATAACTAGATAACTAGAACTAGATAACTAGATAACTAGAACTAGATAACTGGATAACTAGAACTAGATAACTAGATAACTAGAACTAGATAACTGGATAACTAGAACTGGATAACTATAACTAGAACTGGATAACTAGAACTAGATAACTAGAACTAGATAACTAGATAACTAGAACTAGATAAAGGGCCTCATTCGCTAAATTATTTAATGATCAATTTAACTCAAAAAGGTGTTATCTAGAACCTAAAAGGGTTATTTTGCTGTCCCCATAGAAGAACCCTTTGAAGAACCCTTTTGGGTTCCATGTTGAACCCTTTCCACAGAGGGTTCTACATGGAACCCAAAAGGGTTCTGCTGTATGTTGAACTAAGAAGGGTTCTCCTATGATAGTGTACCCCTCTCCTCATTTCTGAGTGTTTTTCTGAGTAAGTCAACTTCTCCCCCTCCATGAGGTATGGGATGGGGGTTGGTGGTGGGGGTGGGCACAGCTGGCAGCAGATTGGTTTATAGAGCACGTCTGGTATTTGGCCCTGCTACTAAACACTAATGCTGTAGTCCTGACTATGGTTCTCATGTCACCTCTCACTCTCTCGCTCTCTCTCTTCCTTTCTCTCCTCTCTTTCTCTCCTTTCTCTCTCTTTCTACCCCCTCTCTTCTTCTCCCGCTCCTCTCTCTCTCTCTTCTCCTCCCACCTCTATCTCTCGCTCGACCCCCCTCTCTTCTCCTCCCGCTCCTCTCTCTCTCTTTCTACCCCCTCTCTTCTCCTCCCACCTCTCTCTCAACCCCCCTCTCTTCTCCTCCCACTCCTCTCTCTCTCTCTCGACCCCCCTCTCTTCTCCCGCTCCTCTCTCTCTCTTTCTACCCCCTCTCTTCTCCTCCCACCTCTCTCTCTCGACCCCCCTCTCTTCTCCTCCCACCTCTCTCTCTCTCTCTACCCCCTCTCTTCTCCTCCCACCTCTCTCTCTCTCTCTTGATCCCCTCTCTTCTCCTCCCACCTCTCTCTCTTTCTACCCCCTCTTCTCCTACCACCTCTCTCTCTCGACCCCCTCTCTTCTCCTCCCACCTCTCTCTCTCTCTCTCTCGACCCCCTCTCTTCTCCTCCCGCTACTCTCTCTCTCTTTCTACCCCCTCTCTTCTCCTCCCACCTCTCTCTCTCTTTCTACCCCCTCTCTTCTCCTCCCACCTCTCTCTCTCTCTTTCTACCCGCCTCTCTTCTCCTCCCACCTCTCTCTCTCTACCCACCTCTCTTCTCCTCCCACCTCTCTCTCTCTCTCTTGATCCCCTCTCTTCTCCTCCCACCTCTCTCTCTCTCTCTCTCTCTCTCTCTCTCTCTCTCTCTCGACCCACCTCTCTTCTCCTCCCACCTCTCTCTCTTGATCCCCTCTCTTCTCCTCCCACCTCTCTCTCTCTCTCTATACCCCCTCTCTTCTCCTCCCACCTCTCTGTCTCTCTCTCTACCCCCCTCTCTTCTCCTCCCACCTCTCTCTCTCGACCCCCTCTCTTCTCCTCCCACCTCTCTCTCTCTCTCTCTCTCTCTCTACCCCCCTCTCTTCTCACCTCTCTCTTTCTACCCCCGCTCTTCTCCTCCCACCTCTCCCTCTCTTTCTACCCTCCTCTCTTCTCCTCCCACCTCTCTCTCTCTTTCTACCCTCCTCTCTTCTCCTCCCACCTCTCTCTCTCTCTCAACCCCCCTCTCTTCTCCTCCCGCACCTCTCTCTCTTTCTACCCCCTCTCTTCTCCTCCCGCACCTCTCTCTCTCTTTCTACCCCCTCTCTTTTCCTCCTTCTCCTCTCTCTCTCCCTCCCTCATTCTCTCTCTCTTTCCACCCCCCCGCTGTGGCTGCCATGTCCTTAATGCAGAGAGTGAGACTACCTAACCAGACCAGACCCTGTTAACTGTTTACACACACACTCGCAGTTACACTCACAGTCACACTCACACACACACACACTCTCTCACAGTCACTGTCACACACACACACACACACACACACACACACACACACACACACACACACACACACACACACACACACACACACACACACACACCACGCTCTACAGCAGGAACTAGTCCTTGAGACTTTGGTTCTTTGTTGTTCCTCTGCAGTCAAAACAGAAGAGACAAAACAAAGTTTTTTATCTAAAGAAGCAATTTATTATGTTGCTATGGAGACTACTGAGTTAATTTGTCTATTCTCAGTATGCTGTGTGTGTGTGTGTGTGTGACCGAATGGTGTTCAAATTCGGGTCTCCTCCATGTGTGCCACTGTGCTATCCCACTGAGATAAAGTCAAAGCATTAGCTTGGGCATCTAGTGTAAGTCTTTAGGTCTCAGGCAACGCTACTCATCATGGGAGCATGAATAACCAAACCATCTCTGTTATGTGTTTATGTTCTGCTGTTGTACTGGGCTGCTCCTGCCTCTCAGTTATTTAAGAACGTGGAGTTCAGGGAGATTTGAAGGCTCTCTTTTGTGCCTTCCACTCTCTTCTCCTCTCCTCCATCTGCCTCCCCTCCTTCTCTTGTTCCCCCAGACAGAGAGGGAAGAGAGAGAGAGGGGGGGGGGGGAGAGAGAGGGGAAGAGAGAGAGAAGAGAGACATAGGGGGGAAGAGAGAGAGAAGAGAGAGAGAGGGGCGGAGAGAGTGGGATGGAGGGGAAAGAGTAGAGGATGTAGAGAGCAGGCGTTCCTCTCCTTCAAACTGTGTCCCTGGGGGATTACTACAAGTCTGGCTTGAGTTAGGGAACCAGAGTAGAGACGCTACCCTCCTCTCCCCCTCCCTCCTCTCCCCCTCCCTCCTCTCACCCTCACTCCTCTCACCCTCACTCCTCTTCTATCCTCCCTCCTCTCCCCCTCCCTCCTCCTCTCACCCTCACTCCTCTCCTATCCTCCCTCCTCTCCCCCTCACTCCTCTCCCCCTCCCTCCTCTCACCCTCACTCCTCTCCTATCCTCCCTCCTCTCCCCCTCCCTCCTCCTCTCCCCCTCACTCCTCTCCCCCTCACCCCTCTCCTCTCCTCTCCTCTCCTCTCCTCTCCTCTCCTCTCCTCTCCCCCTCACTCCTCTCCCTCTCTCTTTAGTCTAAGCCCCCAAATTCCTCATCCACCTCTCCTCTATTCCCCTCTTCCCTCCATTCTGACATTGGATAGACAGAGACGTGCCTCTCTCTCTACCTCATTCTCTTCCCTCCATTCTGACCAGCTGTTGTCTGGATCACTGCTTAGAAGCACACAGGTAGGTGGAGCCAGGTAGCGTGCAGCTTAGCAACAACTTCTCTCTCTCTCCCTCTCTCTCCCCCTCTCTCTCGTTCTCTTTCTTTCTCTCTACAAGGTAAACCTTCTATACAGGTCTTCTCAGACCTGCTGTTGTTGACGCGTGGGACCATTTGGACACACTGATTGGGCCTTTCTTTGCTGCATTGTTCATTACTGTGTCCCAGATGGCACCCCATTACCTATAAAGTAGTGTACTACATAGGGAATAGGGTGTCGCTCGGGACACCATGTTTTGACTGTGACATAAAATGACAGACTGTGTGTGGCCAGCTGTAGCTCACAGAGTTTATCCCTGAAAACATCTAAGGTGTGTGACTTAATAACAGTTTTGTCCCTGTGACTCTTCCGTAGTTCTGACGTTCTTAAGAGTTCTGAAATCCCAAAGTTATTTATCTCTGAAGTTCTGTCAAGGCCGTGTCCAGAAGTAACAGCTCTGTGGGTTTAAACGATTTTCACCGTCAGGAAGAATCTGTGAGAGTGAGCCGACCAAACTAAACTAGTAACCAAACTAAACTAGTAACCAAACTAAACTAGTAACCCCTCACCCTTTAATTACCAGTCTCTACTCTCTATACATCCCTAAATTAAACTAGTAACCAAACTAAACTAGTAACCCCTCACCCTTTAATTACCAGTCTCTACTCTCTATACATCCCCAAACTAAACTAGTAACCAAACTAAACTAGTAACCCTTCACCCTTTAATTACCAGTCTCTGCTCTCTATACATCCCCAAACTAAACTAGTAACCCTTCATCCTTTAATTTCCAGTCTCTACTCTCTATACATCCCTAAACTAAACTAGTAACCAAACTAAACTAGTAACCCTTCATCCTTTAATTACCAGTCTCTACTCTCTATACATCCCTAAACTAAACTAGTAACCAAACTAAACTAGTAACCCTTCATCCTTTAATTACCAGTCTCTACTCTCTATACATCCCTAAACTAGTAACCAAACTAAACTAGTAACCCTTCATCCTTTAAGTACCAGTCTCTACTCTCTATACATCCCTAAACTAAACTAGTAACCAAACTAAACTAGTAACCAACCTAAACTAGTAACCCTTCACCCTTTAATTACCAGTCTCTACTCTCTATACATCCCTAAACTAAACTAGCAACCAAACTAAACTAGTAACCAAACTAAACTAGTAACCCTTCATCCTTTAATTACCAGTCTCTACTCTCTATACATCCCCAAACTAAACTAGTAACCAAACTAAACTAGTAACCCTTCACCCTTTAATTACCAGTCTCTACTCTCTATACATCCCTAAACTAGTAACCAAACTAAACCAGTAACCCTTCACCCTTTAATTACCAGTCTCTACTCTCTATACATCCCTAAACTAGTAACCAAACTAAACTAGTAACCCTTCACCCTTTAATTACCAGTCTCTACTCTCTATACATCCCTAAACTAGTAACCAAACTAAACTAGTAACCCTTCATCCTTTAATTACCAGTCTCTACTCTCTATACATCCCTAAACTAGTAACCAAACTAAACTAGTAACCCTTCACCCTTTAATTACCAGTCTCTACTCTCTATACATCCCTAAATTAAACTAGTAACCAAACTAAACTAGTAACCCTTCACCCTTTAATTACCAGTCTCTACTCTCTATACATCCCCAAACTAAACTAGTAACCAAACTAAACTAGTAACCCCTCACCCTTTAATTACCAGTCTCTACTCTCTATACATCCCTAAATTAAACTAGTAACCAAACTAAACTAGTAACCCCTCACCCTTTAATTACCAGTCTCTACTCTCTATACATCCCCAAACTAAACTAGTAACCAAACTAAACTAGTAACCCTTCACCCTTTAATTACCAGTCTCTGCTCTCTATACATCCCCAAACTAAACTAGTAACCCTTCATCCTTTAATTTCCAGTCTCTACTCTCTATACATCCCTAAACTAAACTAGTAACCAAACTAAACTAGTAACCAACCTAAACTAGTAACCCTTCACCCTTTAATTACCAGTCTCTACTCTCTATACATCCCTAAACTAAACTAGCAACCAAACTAAACTAGTAACCAAACTAAACTAGTAACCCTTCATTCTTTAATTACCAGTCTCTACTCTCTATACATCCCCAAACTAAACTAGTAACCAAACTAAACTAGTAACCCTTCACCCTTTAATTACCAGTCTCTACTCTCTATACATCCCTAAACTAGTAACCAAACTAAACCAGTAACCCTTCACCCTTTAATTACCAGTCTCTACTCTCTATACATCCCTAAACTAGTAACCAAACTAAACTAGTAACCCTTCACCCTTTAATTACCAGTCTCTACTCTCTATACATCCCTAAACTAGTAACCAAACTAAACTAGTAACCCTTCATCCTTTAATTACCAGTCTCTACTCTCTATACATCCCTAAACTAGTAACCAAACTAAACTAGTAACCCTTCACCCTTTAATTACCAGTCTCTACTCTCTATACATCCCTAAATTAAACTAGTAACCAAACTAAACTAGTAACCCTTCACCCTTTAATTACCAGTCTCTACTCTCTATACATCCCCAAACTAAACTAGTAACCAAACTAAACTAGTAACCCCTCACCCTTTAATTACCAGTCTCTACTCTCTATACATCCCTAAATTAAACTAGTAACCAAACTAAACTAGTAACCCCTCACCCTTTAATTACCAGTCTCTACTCTCTATACATCCCCAAACTAAACTAGTAACCAAACTAAACTAGTAACCCTTCACCCTTTAATTACCAGTCTCTGCTCTCTATACATCCCCAAACTAAACTAGTAACCCTTCATCCTTTAATTTCCAGTCTCTACTCTCTATACATCCCTAAACTAAACTAGTAACCAAACTAAACTAGTAACCCTTCATCCTTTAATTACCAGTCTCTACTCTCTATACATCCCTAAACTAAACTAGTAACCAAACTAAACTAGTAACCCTTCATCCTTTAATTACCAGTCTCTACTCTCTATACATCCCTAAACTAGTAACCAAACTAAACTAGTAACCCTTCATCCTTTAATTACCAGTCTCTACTCTCTATACATCCCTAAACTAAACTAGTAACCAAACTAAACTAGTAACCAACCTAAACTAGTAACCCTTCACCCTTTAATTACCAGTCTCTACTCTCTATACATCCCTAAACTAAACTAGCAACCAAACTAAACTAGTAACCAAACTAAACTAGTAACCCTTCATCCTTTAATTACCAGTCTCTACTCTCTATACATCCCCAAACTAAACTAGTAACCAAACTAAACTAGTAACCCTTCACCCTTTAATTACCAGTCTCTACTCTCTATACATCCCTAAACTAGTAACCAAACTAAACCAGTAACCCTTCACCCTTTAATTACCAGTCTCTACTCTCTATACATCCCTAAACTAGTAACCAAACTAAACTAGTAACCCTTCACCCTTTAATTACCAGTCTCTACTCTCTATACATCCCTAAACTAGTAACCAAACTAAACTAGTAACCCTTCATCCTTTAATTACCAGTCTCTACTCTCTATACATCCCTAAACTAGTAACCAAACTAAACTAGTAACCCTTCACCCTTTAATTACCAGTCTCTACTCTCTATACATCCCTAAATTAAACTAGTAACCAAACTAAACTAGTAACCCTTCACCCTTTAATTACCAGTCTCTACTCTCTATACATCCCCAAACTAAACTAGTAACCAAACTAAACTAGTAACCCCTCACCCTTTAATTACCAGTCTCTACTCTCTATACATCCCTAAATTAAACTAGTAACCAAACTAAACTAGTAACCCCTCACCCTTTAATTACCAGTCTCTACTCTCTATACATCCCCAAACTAAACTAGTAACCAAACTAAACTAGTAACCCTTCACCCTTTAATTACCAGTCTCTGCTCTCTATACATCCCCAAACTAAACTAGTAACCCTTCATCCTTTAATTTCCAGTCTCTACTCTCTATACATCCCTAAACTAAACTAGTAACCAAACTAAACTAGTAACCAACCTAAACTAGTAACCCTTCACCCTTTAATTACCAGTCTCTACTCTCTATACATCCCTAAACTAAACTAGCAACCAAACTAAACTAGTAACCAAACTAAACTAGTAACCCTTCATCCTTTAATTACCAGTCTCTACTCTCTATACATCCCCAAACTAAACTAGTAACCAAACTAAACTAGTAACCCTTCACCCTTTAATTACCAGTCTCTACTCTCTATACATCCCTAAACTAGTAACCAAACTAAACCAGTAACCCTTCACCCTTTAATTACCAGTCTCTACTCTCTATACATCCCTAAACTAGTAACCAAACTAAACTAGTAACCCTTCACCCTTTAATTACCAGTCTCTACTCTCTATACATCCCTAAACTAGTAACCAAACTAAACTAGTAACCCTTCATCCTTTAATTACCAGTCTCTACTCTCTATACATCCCTAAACTAGTAACCAAACTAAACTAGTAACCCTTCACCCTTTAATTACCAGTCTCTACTCTCTATACATCCCTAAATTAAACTAGTAACCAAACTAAACTAGTAACCCTTCACCCTTTAATTACCAGTCTCTACTCTCTATACATCCCCAAACTAAACTAGTAACCAAACTAAACTAGTAACCCCTCACCCTTTAATTACCAGTCTCTACTCTCTATACATCCCTAAATTAAACTAGTAACCAAACTAAACTAGTAACCCCTCACCCTTTAATTACCAGTCTCTACTCTCTATACATCCCCAAACTAAACTAGTAACCAAACTAAACTAGTAACCCTTCACCCTTTAATTACCAGTCTCTGCTCTCTATACATCCCCAAACTAAACTAGTAACCCTTCATCCTTTAATTTCCAGTCTCTACTCTCTATACATCCCTAAACTAAACTAGTAACCAAACTAAACTAGTAACCCTTCATCCTTTAATTACCAGTCTCTACTCTCTATACATCCCTAAACTAAACTAGTAACCAAACTAAACTAGTAACCCTTCATCCTTTAATTACCAGTCTCTACTCTCTATACATCCCTAAACTAGTAACCAAACTAAACTAGTAACCCTTCATCCTTTAATTACCAGTCTCTACTCTCTATACATCCCTAAACTAAACTAGTAACCAAACTAAACTAGTAACCAACCTAAACTAGTAACCCTTCACCCTTTAATTACCAGTCTCTACTCTCTATACATCCCTAAACTAAACTAGCAACCAAACTAAACTAGTAACCAAACTAAACTAGTAACCCTTCATCCTTTAATTACCAGTCTCTACTCTCTATACATCCCCAAACTAAACTAGTAACCAAACTAAACTAGTAACCCTTCACCCTTTAATTACCAGTCTCTACTCTCTATACATCCCTAAACTAGTAACCAAACTAAACCAGTAACCCTTCACCCTTTAATTACCAGTCTCTACTCTCTATACATCCCTAAACTAGTAACCAAACTAAACTAGTAACCCTTCACCCTTTAATTACCAGTCTCTACTCTCTATACATCCCTAAACTAGTAACCAAACTAAACTAGTAACCCTTCATCCTTTAATTACCAGTCTCTACTCTCTATACATCCCTAAACTAGTAACCAAACTAAACTAGTAACCCTTCACCCTTTAATTACCAGTCTCTACTCTCTATACATCCCTAAATTAAACTAGTAACCAAACTAAACTAGTAACCCCTCACCCTTTAATTACCAGTCTCTACTCTCTATACATCCCTAAATTAAACTAGTAACCAAACTAAACTAGTAACCCCTCACCCTTTAATTACCAGTCTCTACTCTCTATACATCCCCAAACTAAACTAGTAACCAAACTAAACCAGTAACCAAACTAAACTAGTAACCCCTCACCCTTTAATTACCAGTCTCTACTCTCTATACATCCCCAAACTAAACTAGTAACCAAACTAAACTAGTAACCCCTCACCCTTTAATTTCCAGTCTCTACTCTCTATACATCCCTAAACTAGTAACCAAACTAAACTAGTAACCCTTCACCCTTTAATTACCAGTCTCTACTCTCTATACATCCCCAAACTAAACTAGTAACCCTTCATCCTTTAATTTCCAGTCTCTACTCTCTATACATCCCCAAACTAAACTAGTAACCAAACTAAACTAGTAACCCTTCACCCTTTAATTACCCATCTCTACTCTCTATACATCCCCAAACTAAACTAGTAACCAAACTAAACTAGTAACCCTTCACCCTTTAATTACCAGTTTCTACTCTCTATACATCCCCAAACTAAACTAGTAACCAAACTAAACTAGTAACCAAACTAAACCAGTAACCCTTCACCCTTTAATTACCAGAGTCTCCCCTCTGTTTGGGGGCTTTTTCTCCCAAAATATATCTCTTATTAATCTTCATCTAGGTCTAATGTCTTGTATTGTGTATAGTGGAGGTGGGCACCTTAAGGAGCATGTATAGACACGTCCCTTATATATAGACACACCCCATAGGTGTGGAATGTCACAGTCCCCTGCCAACGTGGCAGGCATCTTTATTGTCTTCACAATCGAGTAAATTGCCTAAACTTACCTCACTCTCTCCTTGGTTACTGGATTGTACTTTTACCATTTCACAGACATCATTTACATCTTAGAGGGTCTCCCTCCTCCCCTAATCTTCAAAGCCTCCCCCTCTTTCTGTCCCCCTCTTAGTCCCCCTATCCTCGTTACCTTAAGCTGTCTGTAAAGGATTTGAGTCGGGATCCCATGGGATTCCGAAGAGTTCTTAAGGAGGTTCTGATTGATTCACAGGGTTCTAAATGGCACTACATGGCCAAACCTATGTGGACACCTGCTCGTCAAACATCTCATTCCAAAATCATGGGCGTTAATATGTTGGTCTCCCCCTTTGCTGCTGTAACAGCCTCCACTCTTCTGAGAAGGCTTGATGTGGAAGGCTTTCCTATAGATACTGGAACATTGCTACAGGGACTTGCTTCCATTCAGCCACAAGATCATTAGTGAGGTCGGGTACTGATGTTTTGGCGATTAGGGCTGGCTCACAATTGACGTTACAATTCATCCTAAAGGTGTTCGATGGGGTTGTGTCTACAGGGGCATTGTCATGCTGAAACAGGAAAGAGCCTTCCCCAAACTCTTACCACAAAGTTGGAAGCACAGAATCGTCTAGAATGTCATTGTATGCTGTAGCGTTAAGAATTCCCTTCACTGGTATTTAGGGCCCTAGCCCAAACCATTAATTACCATTATGTTGGTTAGATAGTAGACAGCAGAGGAGTTTATGGCGGAATTAGAGACACACACACACACACACACACACACATAAGCAAGCAAGAACACACACAAACACACACATGAACACACAATCGTTTAATCTGGATTAATTACCCATAATCCACCCTGCCAGATGTCTGCTGCATGCCTTTGAATGTTGTGGGTCGGGGGTCGATACAGAGAGGGGATCCAACGTTTCAGTGAACCTGGAGAGCGCTCTTCTCTATCCACCCTCCTTCCTCTCCATCCTTCTTCCTCTCCATCCTTCTTCCTCTCCATCCTTCTTCCTCCCCCCTTCCTCTCCAACCCTCTTCTCTATCCACCCTCCTTCCTCTCCATCCTTCTTCCTCTCCATCCTTCGTCCTCCCCCCCTCTTCCTCTCCAACCCTCTTCTCTATCCACCCTCCTTCCTCTCCATCCTTCTTCCTCCCCCCCTCTTCCTCTCCAACCCTCTTCTCTATCTACCCTTCTTCCTCTCCATCCTTCTTCCTCCCCCCTCTTCTCTATCCACCCTCCTTCCTCTCCACCCCTCTTCCTCTCCACCCCTCTTCCTCTCCATCCTTCTTCCTCTCCACCCCTCTTCCTCTCCACCCTTCTTCCTCTCCACCCCTCTTCCTCTCCATCCTTCTTCCTCTCCACCCTTCTTCCTCTCCACCCCTCTTCCTCTCCACCCCTCTTCCTCTCCACCCCTCTTCCTCTTCACCCCTCTTCCTCTCCACCCCCCTTCCTCTCCATCCTTCTTCCTCTCCACCCCTCTTCCTCTCCACCCTTCTTCCTCTCCACCCCTCTTCCTCTCCATCCTTCTTCCTCTCCACCCCTCTTCCTCTCCACCCCTCTTCCTCTCCACCCCTCTTCCTCTCCACCCCTCTTCCTCTCCACCCCTCTTCATCTCCATCCTTCTTCCTCTCCACCCCTCTTCCTCTCCACCCCTCTTCCTCTCCATCCTTCTTCCTCTCCACCCCTCTTCCACTCCACCCCTCTTCCTCTCCACCACTCTTCCTCCGCTCATCTCTCCTTTCAAGTTGATCAGTCAGACAATGAGTCAGTCAGCCAGTCCTGTCAGACAGACAGACAGCGAAAAGCCCCATACAAGCAGTGTGTAATTATGTGATCACTTTGAGTTTCTATAGTAGAGGAATTTGGCAATGTTTGTGGCCTGTACGAATGTTTGGAACTCAAGAGGTTCAATCAAATGTAAAATGGAGTTTAGTCTGTTGTGTAAATGGAGTTTAGTCTGTTGTGTAAATTGAGTTTAGTCTGTTGTGTAAATGGAGTTTAGTCTGTTGTGTAAATGGAGTTTAGTCTGTTGTGTAAATGGAGTTTAGTCTGTTGTGTAAATGGAGTTTAGTCTGTTGTGTAAATGGAGTTTAGTCTGTTGTGTAAATGGAGTTTAGTCTGTTGTGTAAATGGTGTTTAGTCTGTTGTGTAAATGGAGTTTAGTCTGTTGTGTAAATGGAGTTTAGTCTGTTGTGTAAATGGAGTTTAGTCTGTTGTGTAAATGGAGTTTAGTATGTTGTGTAAATGGAGTTTAGTCTGTTGTGTAAATGGAGTAAAAGCTTGAAAGAGCTGATTTCATTCTGTGACTTGGTGTGTTGACATTTATATGGTTGATAGATTGTGCTGGCATTTGCAGTTGTGTTTTGTTCCAATGGTGTTTAAACTACAGGTAAAACTGCAGAGCAATGCACTTTGTCAGAGGGAGGGAGTGAGGGAGAGAGGGGAGGAGAGGGGTGGAGGGAGGGCGAGAGGGGAGTGAGGGAGAGAGGGGAGGAGAGGGGTGGAGGGAGGGAGGGCGAGAGGGGAGGAGAGGGGTGGAGGGAGGGCGAGAGGGGAGTGAGGGAGAGAGGGGAGGAGAGGGGTGGAGGGAGGGAGGGCGAGAGGCGAGGGCGAGAGGGGAGTGAGGGCCAGAGGGGAGGGCGAGAGGGGAGGGAGGGAGAGAGGGGAGGAGAGGGGTGGAGGGAGGGAGGGAGAGAGGGGAGGAGAGGGGTGGAGGGAGGGCGAGAGGGGAGTGAGGGAGAGAGGGGAGGAGAGGGGTGGAGGGAGGGAGGGCGAGAGGCGAGGGCGAGAGGGGAGTGAGGGCCAGAGGGGAGGGCGAGAGGGGAGGGAGGGAGAGAGGGGAGGAGAGGGGTGGAGGGAGGGAGAGAGGGGAGGGAGGGAGAGAGGAGAGGGGAGGGAGGGCGAGGGGGAGGGCGGGAGAGAGGGGAGGAGAGGGGTGGAGGGAGGGCGAGAGGGGTGGAGTAACTTTCTATTACTTACTATTAGAATCCTTTATAGTCATAAAATAGGTTGAAATATATCTTGACGTAATGGGTTTGAGACATCCCTTTTTAAAGTGATAAGGGAGAGGCAGATGGAGAGATAGAAATAGATAAAACATATATAGATCCACCCTAAAACCACATGATTTCACATGAATTTTTACAGGTGAAATGTGGTTCTGGAAGACTTTACATGCGATCACATGTTTTCACATGTGTAGTGTCATGTTATCACATGTTGCTTTACACGTTGTCACATGTTGTCACATTCATTTCACATCAGATCACATGTAAAATTCATGTGGATTTTCCGTAAGGGCAACCTTGGTGGGAAGAGAGAAGAGGTCATCAGGGATCTGAGGGAACGTCTCTCTCTCCTTCTCTTTCTTGCTCACTCTCTAGCTCTCTCCTTTCTCTTTATCTCTCTCTCTCTCTCTCTCTCTCTCTCTCTCCTTTCTCTCTCTTCTTTCTCTCTCTCTTTTCTCTCCCCCTTCCTCTCTCTCTCCTTTCTCTCTCTGTCTCCTCTCTCTCGCTCTCTCTCCTTTCTCTCTCCATCTTTCCCTCCCCTCTAGCATTTCTTCTCCTCTTTCTTTCATAGTGTGACAGCTGCATTGTTTTCATGCCAGTTGAAGAAAGACAGTGAAGAGAGAGAGGGAAGGAAAGATAGAGAGAAGGAGAGAGAGTGAGGGACAGAGAGAGAGAGAGAGAGTGAGGGAAGGAGAGAGAGAGAGTGAGGGACGGATGGAGAGAGAGTGAGGGAAGGTGAGAGAGCGAGAGAAAACAAGTGTGCAATAAAAATCAAAAACCAAAGAACATAATTATTTTTGCAACGTCAAGGTGTGAGAGAAGCCTGCAGTTTGAGTCCAAACCTTTTCAACATTTATATCAATGAATTAGCAGACATGTTGGACCCTTCTGCAGCCCCAGGACTCACTATGTGACAGGTTAAATATCTGTCTTCAACAGAACCCTAATAGAGAAATATTGCCAGTAAAAAATAAATAAAAATACGAAAAACATGATTTTCCAGAAAAAACTCAGATGTCAGAAACACAAATCTAAATTCACCCTGAACACCATAATTGTGACCATATCTGCATCAGGAAACTTGACTATGGCAGTGAATGCACTCAAAGAAAAAGGCTGTATGCAATGAAAATCTAACTATTCAAAATCAACATCCCAAATAAGATTTTGGACCCAAATAGTTGACAGTGTTATCCTATCAATATGGAAGTGAGGTTTGGGGTCCACTCAATAAACTGGACTTTAAAATGTGGGACAAACATCCCATTTGAAGCCCTACATGCAGAATTCTGTCAGAAAATTCTACAAATTCTACACTTATGTTGGAGTCAATTAAACTTACATTTCTTGTTAACAAACTATAGTTTTGGCAAGTCGGTTAGGACATCTACTTTGTGCATGACACAAGTAGTTTTTCCAACAATTGTTTACAGACAGATTGTTTAAATTATAATTCACTGTATCACAATTCCAGTGGGTCAGAAGTTTAAATACACTGAGTTGACTGGGCCTTTAAAAAATAATCATAATAAAAAACAAACAGCTTGGAAAATTCCAGAATATGATGTCATGGCTTTAGAAGCTTCTGATAGGCGAATTCACATCATTTGAGTCAGTTGGAAGTGTATCCATGGATGTATTTCAAGGCCTACCTTCAAACTCAGTGACTCTTTGCTTGACATCATGGGAAAATCAAAAGAAATCAGCCAAGACCTCAGAAAAATAATTATGGACCTCCACAAGTCTGGTTCATCCTTGGAAACAATTTCCAAATGCCTGAAGGTACCACGTTCATCTGTACAAACAATAGTAGGCAAGTATAAACACCATGGGACCACGCAGCCGTCATACCGCTCAGGAAGGAGACGCGTTCTGTCTCCTAGAGATGAACGTACTTTGGTGCTAAAAGTGCAAATCAATCCCAGAACAGCAGCAAAAGACCTTGTGAAGATGCTGGAGGAAACAGGTACAAATGTATCTATATCCACAGTAAAACGAGTCCTATATCGACACAACCTGAAAGGCCGCTCAGCAAGGAAGAAGCCACTGCTCCAAAAACCGCCATAAAAAAGCCAGACTACGGTTTGCAACTGCACATTGGGGACAAAGATCGTACTTTTTGGAGAAATGTCCTCTGGTCTGATGAAACAAAAATAGAACTGTTTGGCCATAATGACCATCATTATGTTTGGAGGAAAAAGGGGGAAGCTTGCAAGCCGAAGAACACCATCCCAACCGTGAAGCACGGGGGTGGCAGCATCATGTTGTGGGGGTACTTTACTGCAGGAGGGACTGGTGCACTTCACAAAATAGATGGCATCATGAGGACGGAAAATTATGTGGATATATTGAGTGAGAGAGAGTGAGAGGCCTCCAGTGTGGTCCTGTCTTGTTTTTGCTTGTGACCTTGTATTTCCCCTGCTGTTCTGTACCTCGTAAAACACAGAACTACACTGCCCCCCCTCCCCGTGTGTGTGTCTGTGTGTGTGTCTGTGTGTGTCTGTGTGTGTCAGTGTGTCTGTTTGTGTGTGTCTCTGTGTGTGTGTGTGTCTCTCTCTCTGTGTCTGTGTCTGTGTGTGTGTGTGTGTGTGTGTGTGTCTCTCTGTGTGTCTCTCTCTGTGTGTGTGTGTGTGTCTGTCTCTCTCTGTGTCTGTCTGTCTCTGTGTGTGTCTGTATCTGTGTGTGTGTCTGTGTGTATGTCTGTGTGTGTGTGTGTCTCTGTGTGACTGACATTAACAAGTCTTGGGTTCCATCCTATCTCTGTCTGCTCCTAATTACACTATTATTTAGGCTCCCGAGTGGCACAGGTGTCTAAGACATTACTACAGACCCTGGTTCAATCCCGGGCTGTATCACAACTGGCCGTGATCGGGAGTCCCATAGGGCAGCACACAATTGGCCCAGCGTCGTCCGGGTAAGGGGAGGGTTTGGCCGGGGTAGGGCGTCATTGTAAAATAAGAATTAGTTCTTAACTGACTTGCCTAGTTAAATAAAGGATAAATTAAAACATTTACAATTTCCTTCTGTCAGAACCAGTCAGTCTGGGTTAATGTGTGAGAGACTGTCACTAACACATCAGGACCAGTCAGTCTGGGTTAATGTGTGTGAGAGACTGTCACTAACACATCAGGACCAGTCAGTCTGGGTTAATGTGTGTGAGAGACTGTCACTAACACATCAGGACCAGTCCGTCTGGGTTAATGTGTGTGAGAGACTGTCACTAACACATCAGGACCAGTCAGTCTGGGTTAATGTGTGTGAGAGACTGTCACTAACACATCAGGACCAGTCCGTCTGGGTTAATGTGTGTGAGAGACTGTCACTAACACATCAGGACCAGTCCATCTGGTTAATGTGTGTGAGAGACTGTCACTAACACATCAGGACCAGTCCATCAGGTTAATGTGTGTGTCTGCCGTCATGACTGCAGTGACTGGTTCATGACTTGTTCCCTTGCCAATATGGAGGTCTATGGGTACAATGACACAGAAAATCCATTGGACATGATAGTATTCACATCTCTACTAGCCCGCCGACTTGTCTTATTGGAGTGGAAATCGGCTGCCCCCCCCCAGTCACGATGGGTTAGAGATGTTTTATCTCTCCTTAAATCAGAGGAAATTAGGTTCACTGCCAAGGAATGGCAGTATTTCTCTTCCTATGCAATGAGCTCCACAGATCTGGGTATTGAGTGACTGTAGATATTCAAGGTCAGGTACCTACAGGTGTAAAGGCCTATACACAAACTACAACACATAAACTGGGGAACGTAACAGTAGGCCTATACACAAACTATTAGTGAATGAGATTAAATGTGCTCTCTGCAAAGCTAAGTGAAGAAGTATTTGTGGGCTGTGAACAAAAAACATCTGATTGTGTGTATATTAAATACGCTACCGGTCCAAAGTTTGGACACACCTACTCATTCCAGGGTTTTTCTTTATTTGTACTATTTTCTACATTGTAGAATAATAGTGAAGACATCAAAACTATGAAATAACACATATGGAATCAGGTAGGAACCAAACAAGTGTTAAACAAATTAAAATATATTTTATATTTGAGATTTTTCAAAGTAGCCATCCTTTGCCTTGATGACAGTTTTGCACACTCCTTGCATTCTCTCAACAAGCTTCACCTGGAATGCTTTTCCAACAGTCTTAAAGGAGTTCCCACATATGCTGAGCACTTGTTGGCTGCTTTTCCTTCACTCTGTGGTCCGAATCATCCCAAACATTCTCAATTTGGTTGAGGTCGGGGGATTGTGGAGGCTAGGTCATCTGATGCAGCGCTCCATCACTCTCCTTCTTGGTAAAATAGTCCTTACACAGCCTGGAGGTGTGTTGGGTCATTGTCCTGTTCAAAAGAAAATGATAGTCCCACTAAGCCCAAACCAGATGGGATGCCATATCGCTGCAGAATGCTGTGGTAGTCATGCTGGTTAAGTGTGCCTTGAATTGTAAATAATTCAGTGTCACCAGCAAAGCACCCCACACCATCACACCTCCTCCTCCATGCTTTACGGTGGGAAATACACATGCAGAGATCATCCGGTCACCCACACCACGTTTCACAAAGACACGGTGGTTGGAACCAAAAGTCTCCAATTTGGACTCCAGACCAAAGGACAAATTTCCACCAGTCTAATGTCTATTGTTCATGTTTGTTGGCCTAAACAAGTCTCTTCTTATTATTGGTGTCCTTTAGTAGTGGTTTCTTTGCAGCAATTCAACCATGAAGGCCTGATTCACACAGTCTCCTCTGAACAGTTGATGTTGAGATGTTACTTGAACTCTGAAGCATTTATTTGGTTTGCAATTACTGAGGCTGTTAATTCTAATGCTTATCCTCTGCAGCAGAGGTAACTCTGATCTTCCATTCCTGTGGCGGTTCTCATGAGAGACAGTTTCATCATAGCGCTTGATGGTTTTTGCAACTGCTCATTCCAAGTCCGGATTGACTGAAAGCTGTGTGACTTTTTTTGTACAATTAAAATGTCTTGCCTTTCTTCCTATGACAGCCTTATGACACCTTATATCAGCCTTACGGCAGGCTTATGGCGCTTCTCTCACCTCTCCTCTGTGGTTGAGCACACACACTGCCTCTCCCTTCATCCGTCTGCTGCTAGTGCCTTATTCCTGTTTATTTATCTCCTCTCCTCTCCTCTCCTCTCCTCAACTCTCCTCTCCTCAACTCTCCTCTCCTCTCCTCTCCTCTCCTCTCCTCTCCTCTCCTCTCCTCTCCTCTCCTCTCCTCTCCTCTCCTCTCCTCTCCTCAACTCTCCTCTCCTCTCCTCTCCTCTCCATCATCTTGTTCTGTCCCTCTCCACTCCTCCCCCCTTTCTCTGCTGCTCTGTCTCTTTCTCTTGCTCTCCCTCGCTCTCTGTCTCTCCATCTTTCAGTCTCATTCCTCTCTATCGCTTCCCCCCCTCTTCTCCCCCTCCTTCTCTCTCTCTCTCTCCAGCTGCAGTCATGGCCCCTCCCCTCTTATATTTTCTCCAGTCACCAGCCCCTTCCCCTGCAACACTCAGCACTGACAAACCTCCCTCTCGCTCGCTTTCTCTCTCTCTCACTCTCGCTCTCTCTTGGTCTCTCTCTCTCTCTCTCTCTCTCTCTCTCTGGCTCTTTATGAATTGAGCTCCTGACTGGTTGGAATCAAATCAAGACAACAAATCCATGACTCTCTCTCACTCTCTTTCTCTCTATTTCTCTCTTTCTCTGTCTCTCTCACACACACACACATGCAGAGCTTCTCATTCAAACGCTCATGCAGGGAGCACACTCCATGCATGCACACACTTACAAACACACACACACACACACACACACACGCACACACACACTCTCAGTCAGTCAGTCGGTTGGCAAGTCAGCCAGTCGGCCAGTCAGTCAGCCAGTGAGTGGAGGGCTATGTGGAGGTTGTGATGTTTTGGGACAGAAAGAACTCAGCCATGGGCAACTCCCAACGGCGACCCAAAGGCAGGCACAGAACCAAGGGGGTAACAGGTAATACCTCTCCTTCATCCATCCATCCATTCTAATTCTATCCATGCATCCATCCATCCATGCATCCATCCATCACTCTATCTATACATCCATCCATCACTCTACATACACCATCACTCTATACATCCATCCATCACTCTATACATACACCATCACTCTATACATCCATCCATCACTCTATCCATCCATCCATCCATCACTCTATCCATGCATCCATCCATCCATCCATCCATCCATCCATCACTCTATCCATACATCCATCCATCACTCTATCCATCCATTCATCCATCACTCTATCCATGCATCCATCCATCACTCTATCCATCACTCTATCCATCCATCCATCCATCCATCCATCCATCACTCTATCCATACATCCATACATCACTCTATCAATGCATCCATCCATCACTCTATCAATGCATCCATCCATCACTCTATCCATCCATCCATCACTCTATCCATACATCCATCCATCACTCTATCCATACATCCATCCATCACTCTATCAATGCATCCATCCATCACTCTATCCATCCATCCATCCATCCATCACTCTATCCATCCATCCATCCATCCATCCATCACTCTATCCATCCATCCATCACTCTATCCATCCATCCATCCATCACTCTATCCATCCATCCTCACTCTATCCATCCATCCATCACTCTATCCATCCATCCATTCAGTCAGTCATTCATTCATTTGTTCATTGATTACTGTTCATTGATTAATTCATCGGAAAACAGTGGTGTGGATCTTGCTTTCCCTTTTTCGGGGGGAGGGGGGGTGTGAAGGGGAGTGGGAGGGGTGAAGGGGTAATGTGTGTGTGTGGTATGTCAGTGTTTCACCTCTGCTGTGTGTGTGGATTGTACAGCTGTTAATGGTGATCGGCGAGGTGATGGTGTGTGTGTGTGGATTGTACAGCTGTTAATGGTGATCGGGGAGGTGATGGTGTGTGTGTGTGTGGATTGTACAGCTATTAATGGTGATCGGCGAGGTGATGGTGTGTGTGTGTGGATTGTACAGCTGTTAATGGTGATCGGCGAGGTGATGGTGTGTGTGTGTGGATTGTACAGCTGTTAATGGTGATCGGCGAGGTGATGGTGTGTGTGTGCGCACACTTTTCTGTGTGTGTGGGATTGTCCTGCTTCTGTGCTTTTGGTACTGCTTGGCTCGATGTGATAACTATAGGGTTTAAATTAGACCATCTATACTGTGTTGTCTCTCATCCAGAGAGAAGAGGGGAGAGAGAGAGAGAGAGAGACAGAAGGGAGAGAGAGAGAGAGAGAGACAGAAGGGGAGAGAGAGAGAGAGGGGGAGAGGGGAAGAGAGGGAGAGGGGGAGAAACAGAAGGGCGAGAGAGAGAGAGAGAGAGGGGGAGAAAGAGAGAGAGAGAGCTGGGGGAGAGAGAGAGCCCACGATAGAGAGAGACAGAGATGGGGAGCAAGAGCTGGAAAGAGAAATGAGAATGCTCATTTAGATGTGACTCCTGTAGATTTGACTCCAGTAGATGTGACTCCTGTAGATGTGACTCCTGTAGATGTGACTCCTGTAGACGTGACTCCAGTAGATGTGACTCCAGTAGATGTGACTCCTGTAGACGTGACTCCAGTAGATGTGACTCCTGTAGATGTGACTCCTGTAGATGTGACTCCTGTAGATGTGACTCCAGTAGATATGAATCCAGTAGATGTGACTCCTGTAGATGTGACTATCGCTCTATTGCTGGAGAGGGGACAGCCATTTATACACAGAACACACAGTGACAACCTAGCCAGATGCTTTGTCTCCCTCTCTCCTTAAAAGAGACATACACTCACATACACTCACATACAGTGTGGACATGTTCCCACCAAACCCACCATACCTAAGATATAAGATACTAATGGATAAGATGGTGTAGACTCTTCATAGATAGTAATATACTGTGTATTTTCTCTCTCTCTCTCTCTCTCTCTCTCTCTCTCTCTCTCTCTCTCTCTCTCTCTCTCTCTCTCTCTCTCTCTCTCTCTCTCTCTCTCTCTCTCTCTCAATTCAATTCAATTCAATTCAATTCAATTCAATTCAATTCAAGGGCTTTATTGAGATGGGAAACATGTGTTAACATTGCCAAATCAAGTGAGGTAGATAATATGCAAAAGTGAAATAAACAATAAAAATTAACAGTAAATATCTCACTCACAGAAGTTTCAAAACAATAAAGACATTACAGATGTCCTATTATACAGTGTTTTAACAATGTACAAATGGTTAAAGTACACAAGGGAAAATAAATAAGCATAAATATGGGTTGTATTTACAATGAATCAAATCAAAATCAAATCAAATGTATTTATATAGCCCTTCGTACATCAGCTGATATCTCAAAGTGCTGTACAGAAACACAGCCTAAAACCCCAAACAGCATGCAATGCAGGTGTAGAACACAATGGTGTTTGTTCTTCACTGTTTGCCCTTTTCTCGTGGCAACAGGTCACAAATCTTGCTGCTGTAATGGCACACTGTGGAATTTCACCCAGTAGATATGGGATTATATGGATTTGTTTTCGAATTCTTTGTGGATCTGTGTAATCTGAGGGAAATATGTCTCTCTAATATGGTCATACATTGGGCAGGAGGTTAGGAAGTGCAGTTCAGTTTCCACCTTATTTTGTGGGCAGTGAGCACATAGCCTGTCTTCTCTTGAGAGCCATGTCTGCCTACGGCGGCCTTTCTCAATAGCAAGGCTATGCTCACTGAGTCTGTACATAGTCAAAGCTTTCCTTAATTTTGGGTCAGTCACAGTGGTCAGGTATTCTGCCGCTGTGTACTCTCTGTTTAGGGCCAAATAGCATTCTAGTTTGCTCTGTTTTTTTGTTAATACTTTCCAGTGTGTCAAGTAATTATCTTTTTGTTTTCTCATGATTTGGTTGGGTCTAATTGTGCTGCTGTCCTGGGGCTCTGTGGGGTGTGTTTGTGTTTTTGAACAGAGCCCAGGACCAGCTTGCTTAGGGGACTCTTCTCCAGGTTCATCTCTCTGTAGGTGATGGCTTTGTTATGGAAGGTTTGGGAATCGCTTCCTTTTAGGTGGTTATAGAATTTAACGGCTCTTTTCTGGATTTTGATAATTAGTGGGTATCGGCCTAATTCTGCTTTGCATGCATTATTTGGTGTTCTACGTTGTACACAGAGGATATTTTTGCAGAATTCTGCATGCAGAGTCTCAATCAGGCGTTTGTCTCATTTTGTGAATTGTTGGTAGGTGAGCGGACCCCAGACTTCACAACCATGAAGAGCAATGGGTTCTATAACTGATTCAAGTATTTTTAGCCAGATCCTAATTGGTATGTTGAAATTTATGTTCCTTTTGATGGCATAGAAGACACTTCTTGCCTTGTATCTCTGTCTCTCTCTCTCTCTATCTTTCTCTTCCTCAACCCCCCTCTCTCTCTCCCTCTCTCTATCTTTCTCTTCCTCAACCCCCCCTCCCCCCTCTCTCTCAGTCAAATTGAGAAAGAGAGAGAGAGAGAGAGCGAGAGAGAGAGAGGGGGGGTTGAGGAAGAGAAAGATAGAGAGAGGGAGAGAGAGGGGGGGTTGAGGAAGAGAAAGATAGAGAGAGAGAGAGAGAGGGGGGTTGAGGAAGAGAAAGAGAGAGGGAGAGAGAGAGGGGGGGGTTGAGGAAGAGAAAGAGAGAGAGAGAGAGAGAGAGAGGGGGTGAGGAAGAGAAAGAGAGAGAGAGAGAGAGAGAGAGAGAGAGAGAGAGAGAGAGAGAGAGAGAGAGGGGTTGAGGAAGAGAAAGATATAGAGAGAGAGGGGGGGTTGAGGAAGAGAAAGAGAGAGAGAGAGAGGGGGGGGGGGAGTTGAGGAAGAGAAAGAGAGAGGGAGAGAGAGAGGGGGGGGTTGAGGAAGAGAAAGAGAGATAGAGAGAGAGAGAGGGGGGGGAGTTGAGGAAGAGAAAGAGAGAGGGAGAGAGAGAGGGGGGGGTTGAGGAAGAGAAAGAGAGAGAGAGGGAGAGAGAGAGAGAGAGGGGGGGTGAGGAAGAGAAAGAGAGAGAGAGAGAGAGAGAGAGAGAGAGAGAGGGGGGGGGTTGAGGAAGAGAAAGATATAGAGAGAGAGGGGGGGGTTGAGGAAGAGAAAGATAGAGAGAGAGAGCCGTTAAATTCTACAACCACCTAAAAGGAAGCGATTCACAAACCTTCCATAACAAAGCCATCACCTACAGAGAGATGAACCTGGAGAAGAGTCCCCTAAGCAAGCTGGTCCTGGGGCTCTGTTCACAAACACAAACACACCCTACAGAGCCCCAGGACAACAGCACAATTAGACCCAACCAAATCATGAGAAAACAAAAAGATAATTACTTGACACATTGGAAAGTATTAACAAAAAAACAGAGCAAACTAGAATGCTATTTGGCCCTAAACAGAGAGTACACAGCGGCAGAATACCTGACCACTGTGACTGACCCAAAATTAAGGAAAGCTTTGACTATGTACAGACTCAGTGAGCATAGCCTTGCTATTGCTATTGAGAAAGGCCGCCGTAGGCAGACATGGCTCTCAAGAGAAGACAGGCTATGTGCTCACTGCCCACAAAATGAGGTGGAAACTGAGCTGCACTTCCTAACCTCCTGCCCAACGTATGACCATATTAGAGAGACATATTTCCCTCAGATTACACAGATCCACAAAGAATTTGAAAACAAATCCACTTTTGAAAAACTCCCATATCTACTGGGTGAAATTCCACAGTGTGCCATCACAGCAGCAAGATTTGTGACCTGTTGCCACGAGAAAAGGGCAACCAGTGAAGAACAAACACCATTGTAAATACAACCCATATTTATGCTTATTTATTTTATCTTGTGTCCTTTAACCATTTGTACATTGTTAAAACACTGTATATATATATATAATATGACATTTGTAATGTCTTTACTGTTTTGAAACCTCTGTATGTGTAATGTTTACTGTTAATTTTTGTTGTTTTTCACTTTATATATTCACTTTGTATGTTGTCTACCTCACTTGCTTTGGCAATGTTAACACATGTTTCCCATGCCAATAAAGCCCTTGAATTGAATTGAATTGAGAGAGAGAGGGGGGTTGAGGAAGAGAAAGATAGAGAGGGAGAGAGAGAGAGAGAGGGGGGGGTTGAGGAAGAGAAAGATAGAGAGAGAGGGGGGGGGTTGAGGAAGAGAAAGGTGTAAAATCATTTCCCCACACGGTGGATAGAGTTCATGTTTTTGTTTTTTTGTGCTGCTAGAATGAATTGACTATAGATATTAGAAACAACTCCCTTTTTTTGAGGGGCGTCTGTCCGTTTAGAAGTTTAACCAATGGCTGTACTCCTTAGACCAAGAATCTGATATAGATGGTTTCTTACACGCTAATCATTCTTTATTACGCCATATTAGATTGTCTGAATGCCATTTAAGATGACATCTCATGTGCTTCTCTGTAGCTTTCCACACATTTACTGACTGTGCTATAACAGTATAACAATATAACAGTATAACAATATAACAATATAACAATATAACAGTATAACAATATAACAGTATAACAATATAACAGTATAACAATATAACAGTATAACAATATAACAATATAACAATACAACAATACAACAATATAACAATATAACAGTATAACAATATAACAATATAACAATACAACAATACAACAATATAACAATATAACAATATAACAGTATAACAGTATAACAATATAACAATACAACAATACAACAATATAACAATATAACAGTATAACAATATAACAATACAACAATACAACAATACAACAATACAACAATACAACAATATAACAGTACAACAATACAACAATACAACAATACAACAATACAACAATACAACAATATAACAATATAACAATATAACAGTATAACAGTATAACAGTATAACAATATAACAATATAACAATATAACAGTATAACAATATAACAATATAACAGTATAACAGTATAACAATATAACAATATAACAGTATAACAATACAACAATATAACAGTACAACAGTACAACAGTACAACAGTATAACAATATAACAATATAACAATATAACAGTATAACAGTATAACAGTATAACAATATAACAGTATAACAATATAACAGTATAACAATATAACAATATAACAGTATAACAATATAACAGTATAACAATATAACAATATAACAGTATAACAGTATAACAATATAACAATATAACAGTATAACAGTATAACAATATAACAGTATAACAGTATAACAATATAACAGTATAACAATATAACAGTATAACAGTATAACAATATAACAGTATAACAGTATAACAATATAACAGTATAACAATATAACAGTATAACAATACAACAATATAACAATATAACAGTATAACAATACAACAGTATAACAATACAACAGTATAACAGTATAACAATATAACAATATAACAGTATAACAGTATAACAATATAACAATATAACAGTATAACAGTATAACAGTATAACAATATAACAGTATAACAGTATAACAATATAACAGTATAACAATATAACAATATAACAATATAACAGTATAACAATATAACAATATAACAATATAACAGTATAACAGTATAACAGTATAACAATATAACAATATAACAGTATAACAGTATAACAATATAACAATATAACAGTATAACAATATAACAATATAACAATATAACAGTATAACAGTATAACAATATAACAGTATAACAATATAACAGTATAACAATATAACAATATAACAATATAACAGTATAACAATACAACAATATAACAGTATAACAATACAACAATATAACAGTATAACAGTATAACAATATAACAGTATAACAGTATAACAGTATAACAATATAACAGTATAACAATATAACAGTATAACAATATAACAATATAACAATATAACAGTATAACAATATAACAATATAACAGTATAACAGTATAACAGTATAACAATATAACAATATAACAGTATAACAGTATAACAATATAACAATATAACAGTATAACAATATAACAGTATAACAGTATAACAATATAACAATATAACAGTATAACAATATAACAGTATAACAGTATAACAGTATAACAATACAACAGTATAACAATATAACAATATAACAGTATAACAGTATAACAATATAACAGTATAACAGTATAACAATATAACAATATAACAGTATAACAGTATAACAATATAACAATATAACAATATAACAGTATAACAGTATAACAGTATAACAATACAACAGTATAACAATATAACAATATAACAGTATAACAATATAACAGTATAACAGTATAACAATATAACAGTATAACAGTATAACAATATAACAATATAACAGTATAACAGTATAACAATATAACAATATAACAGTATAACAATATAACAGTATAACAGTATAACAATACAACAGTATAACAATATAACAGTATAACAGTATAACAATATAACAAAATAACAATATAACAGTATAACAGTATAACAATATAACAGTATAACAGTATAACAATATAACAGTATAACAATATAACAGTATAACAATACAACAATATAACAATATAACAGTATAACAATATAACAATATAACAGTATAACAGTATAACAGTATAACAGTATAACAATATAACAATACAACAATACAACAATACAACAATACAACAATACAACAATACAACAATATAACAGTATAACAATACAACAATACAACAATACAACAATACAACAATACAACAATATAACAATATAACAGTATAACAGTATAACAGTATAACAATATAACAATACAACAGTACAACAGTACAACAGTACAACAGTACAACAGTATAACAATATAACAATATAACAATATAACAGTATAACAGTATAACAGTATAACAATATAACAGTATAACAATATAACAGTATAACAATATAACAGTATAACAGTATAACAATATAACAATATAACAGTATAACAGTATAACAATATAACAGTATAACAATATAACAGTATAACAATATAACAATATAACAGTATAACAGTATAACAATATAACAATATAACAGTATAACAATATAACAGTATAACAATATAACAATATAACAATACAACAATATAACAATATAACAGTATAACAATACAACAGTATAACAATACAACAGTATAACAGTATAACAATATAACAATATAACAGTATAACAGTATAACAATATAACAATATAACAGTATAACAGTATAACAGTATAACAATATAACAGTATAACAGTATAACAATATAACAGTATAACAATATAACAATATAACAATATAACAGTATAACAATATAACAATATAACAGTATAACAGTATAACAGTATAACAGTATAACAATATAACAATATAACAGTATAACAGTATAACAATATAACAATATAACAGTATAACAATATAACAATATAACAATATAACAGTATAACAGTATAACAATATAACAGTATAACAATATAACAGTATAACAATATAACAATATAACAATATAACAATATAACAGTATAACAATACAACAATATAACAGTATAACAATACAACAATATAACAGTATAACAGTATAACAATATAACAGTATAACAGTATAACAGTATAACAATATAACAGTATAACAATATAACAGTATAACAATATAACAATATAACAATATAACAGTATAACAATATAACAATATAACAGTATAACAGTATAACAGTATAACAATATAACAATATAACAGTATAACAGTATAACAATATAACAATATAACAGTATAACAATATAACAGTATAACAGTATAACAATATAACAATATAACAGTATAACAATATAACAGTATAACAGTATAACAGTATAACAATACAACAGTATAACAATATAACAATATAACAGTATAACAGTATAACAATATAACAGTATAACAGTATAACAATATAACAATATAACAGTATAACAGTATAACAATATAACAATATAACAATATAACAGTATAACAGTATAACAGTATAACAATACAACAGTATAACAATATAACAATATAACAGTATAACAATATAACAGTATAACAGTATAACAATATAACAGTATAACAGTATAACAATATAACAATATAACAGTATAACAGTATAACAATATAACAATATAACAGTATAACAATATAACAGTATAACAGTATAACAATACAACAGTATAACAATATAACAGTATAACAGTATAACAATATAACAAAATAACAATATAACAGTATAACAGTATAACAATATAACAGTATAACAGTATAACAATATAACAGTATAACAATATAACAGTATAACAATACAACAATATAACAATATAACAGTATAACAATATAACAATATAACAGTATAACAGTATAACAGTATAACAGTATAACAATATAACAATATAACAGTATAACAGTATAACAGTATAACAATATAACAGTATAACAATATAACAGTATAACAATACAACAATATAACAATATAACAATATAACAGTATAACAATATAACAGTATAACAGTATAACAGTATAACAATACAACAGTATAACAATATAACAGTATAACAGTATAACAGTATAACAATATAACAATATAACAATATAACAGTATAACAGTATAACAATATAACAGTATAACAATATAACAGTATAACAATACAACAATATAACAATATAACAGTATAACAATATAACAATATAACAGTATAACAATATAACAGTATAACAATATAACAGTATAACAGTATAACAATATAACAGTATAACAGTATAACAATATAACAGTATAACAATATAACAATATAACAGTATAACAGTATAACAATATAACAATATAACAATATAACAGTATAACAATATAACAATATAACAGTATAACAGTATAACAGTATAACAATATAACAATATAACAGTATAACAGTATAACAATACAACAATATAACAATATAACAGTATAACAATATAACAATATAACAATATAACAGTATAACAATATAACAGTATAACAATATAACAGTATAACAATATAACAGTAAAACAATATAACAGTATAACAATATAACAATATAACAGTATAACAATATAACAGTATAACAGTATAACAGTATAACAGTATAACAATATAACAGTATAACAATATAACAGTATAACAGTATAACAGTATAACAATATAACAATATAACAGTATAACAGTATAACAATACAACAATACAACAATACAACAATACAACAATATAACAGTATAACAGTATAACAGTATAACAATATAACAATATAACAGTATAACAGTATAACAATATAACAATATAACAGTATAACAATATAACAATATTACAGGTCCCAACAATAATACACTTTTTGTTTAGCAGTCAATCCAGAAAAGAGCACATCTTGTAATCTAGTTGGTGAAACTCTCGACTCTTCTACACCACGCCAAGGAACGCCTCTGGGTTTAACCGGGTCTTTAGGAAATTCATTTGGAATTAAAGGTTGATTCTGCAAGTTGTGTTCTCTGTAGTGTTGCACATTTAATCTGTGGTCTCTTTCTCCCCCAAATGAACTTCTTTATGACAGTCCAGTTTAGACCAATAGTCTATAGGAGGAGACAGTGGTAACATGGAACTCATAAAATGGATACGAGGCTGGACATTCATTTTAATAATTGACATTCTAGCATGCAAAGAAGTGGTCATAGCGGAGAGTCTGTATGTCTTCTTGGATATTTTGAAATGTTTCTAAGTAGTTCTTCCTGCCAGTAGTGTGAATAGAGGGGATATGGTAATGCCAGTAGTGTGAATAGAGGGGATATGGTAATGCCAGTAGTGTGAATAGAGGGGATATGGTAATGTACTTCCTGCCAGTAGAGTGAATAGAGGGGATATGGTAATGCCAGTAGTGTGAATAGAGGGGATATGGTAATGCCGGTAGTGTGAATAGAGGGGATATGGTAATGCCAGTAATGTGAATAGAGGGGATATGGTAATGCCAGTAGTGTGAATAGAGGGGATATGGTAATGCCGGTAGTGTGAATAGAGGGGATATGGTAATGTCAGTAGTGTGAATAGAGGGGATATGGTAATGCCGGTAGTGTGAATAGAGGGGATATGGTAATGCCAGTAATGTGAATAGAGGGGATATGGTAATGCCAGTAGTGTGAATAGAGGGGATATGGTAATGTGCTTCCTGCCAGTAGAGTGAATAGAGGGGACATGGTAATGTGCTTCCTGCCAGTAGAGTGAATAGAGGGGATATGGTAATGTGCTTCCTGCCAGTAGAGTGAATAGAGGGGATATGGTAATGTGCTTCCTGCCAGTAGTGTGAATAGAGGGGATATGGTAATGCCGGTAGTGTGAATAGAGGGGATATGGTAATGTGCTTCCTGCCAGTAGTGTGAATAGAGGGGATATGGTAATGTGCTTCCTGCCAGTAGTGTGAATAGAGGGGATATGGTAATGCCAGTAGTGTGAATAGAGGGGATATGGTAATGCCGGTAGTGTGAATAGAGGGGATATGGTAATGTGCTTCCTGCCAGTAGTGTGAATAGAGGGGATATGGTAATGCCAGTAGTGTGAATAGAGGGGATATGGTAATGCCGGTAGTGTGAATAGAGGGGATATGGTAATGCCGGTAGTGTGAATAGAGGGGATATGGTAATGCCAGTAATGTGAATAGAGGGGATATGGTAATGCCAGTAGTGTGAATAGAGGGGATATGGTAATGCCGGTAGTGTGAATAGAGGGGATATGGTAATGCCAGTAGTGTCAATAGAGGGGATATGGTAATGTCAGTAGTGTGAATAGAGGGGTTATGGTAATGCCAGTAGTGTGAATAGAGGGGATATGGTAATGCCAGTAGTGTGAATAGAGGGGATATGGTAATGCCGGTAGTGTGAATAGAGGGGATATGGTAATGCCAGTAGTGTGAATAGAGGGGATATGGTAATGCCAGTAGTGTGAATAGAGGGGATATGGTAATGTCGGTAGTGTGAATAGAGGGGTTATGGTAATGCCAGTAGTGTGAATAGAGGGGATATGGTAATGCCAGTAGTGTGAATAGAGGGGATATGGTAATGCCAGTAGTGTGAATAGAGGGGATATGGTAATGCCGGTAGTGTGAATAGAGGGGATATGGTAATGCCAGTAGTGTGAATAGAGGGGATATGGTAATGTCGGTAGTGTGAATAGAGGGGTTATGGTAATGCCAGTAGTGTGAATAGAGGGGATATGGTAATGCCAGTAGTGTGAATAGAGGGGATATGGTAATGTCGGTAGTGTGAATAGAGGGGTTATGGTAATGCCAGTAGTGTGAATAGAGGGGATATGGTAATGCCAGTAGTGTGAATAGAGGGGATATGGTAATGTCGGTAGTGTGAATAGAGGGGATATGGTAATGCCAGACAAAATAAGTGGACATGTGTTAAAGTACTGTGCTGAACAACTGGCTGGTGTTTTTACAGACATTTTCCAATCCTCACTCGACCAGCAACACTGGAGTCAAAGTTTTGTGGAAAAACTCAATAATTATACCCATTCCTAAAGCATCTAATCCCTCTGTGCTGAATGACTACCGCCCTGTCTCCTTTACATCCTTAGCAATGAAATGCCTTGAGAAACTTGTGAAAAGTTGTATTCTCAGTGTCACTCAGAAGCTTCATCAGCCTGTTGCATGATGATGAGGAACATCATGGCCCGGTCCTAGATGGCTTTGTAGAGGGGTGTGAGGAATCACACTCGGTCCTCAATACCAACAAGACCAAAGAGATGTGCATAGACTTCAGGAAGCATACAACACCTACCTCTGCAACATCTATCAGAGGTCAGAATATAGAGATTGTAGAGGAATATAACTATCTGGGTGTCCTCTTGGACAATAAGCTTCAGTGGAGTAAATGTACAGACCGGATCTACAAAAAGAGCCAACAGAGACTGTACTTTCTCAAAAAGCTGGGATCTTTTAATGTAGACTGTACTATACTGACACTGTTTTACAAATCTTTCATTGGGAGTATTTTAACTTTTTGTATTGTTTGTTGGTTTGGCAATGCCACTGTCAGCCAGAGAAATATGCTGAGAAGGATTATCACCACAGCAAGCAAGGTACTAGGAGTCAAACAGACAGGCCTGGATGAGATCTTTAAGGTCAGGGCCCTCCCCAAGGTACTGGGAGTCAAACAGACAGGCCTGGATGAGATCTTTAAGGTCAGGGCCCTCCCCAAGGTACTGGGAGTCAAACAGACAGGCCTGGATGAGATCTTTACGGTCAGGGCCCTCCGCAAGGTACTAGGAGTCAAACAGACAGGCCTGGATGAGATCTTTAAAGTCAGAGCCCTCCCCAAGGTACTAGGAGTCAAACAGACAGGCCTGGATGAGCTCTTTAAGGTCAGGGCCCTCCCCAAGGTACCTGGAGTCAAACAGACAGGCCTGGATGAGATCTTTAAGGTCAGGGCCCTCCCCAAGGTACCTGGAGCCAAACAGACAGGCCTGGATGAGATCTTTAAGGTCAGGGCCCTCCCCAAGGTACCTGGAGTCAAACAGACAGGCCTGGATGAGATCTTTAAGGTCAGGGCCCTCTCCAAGGTACCTGGAGTCAAACAGACAGGCCTGGATGAGATCTTTAAGGTCAGGGCCCTCCCCAAGGTACTTGGAGTCAAACAGACAGGCCTGGATGAGATCTTTAAGGTCAGGGCCCTCCCCAAGGTACTGGGAGTCAAACAGACAGACTTGGATGAGATCTTTAAGGTCAGGGCCCTCAGCAAGGCTCACAAAATCATTTTTGACCCAAGCCACCCCCTGTACCTGGACTTTGAAGTACTCCCCTCTAGGCGCAGGTATAGGGCACCCCTCAGCAGGAAAAACACAACTAGACAATAATTTGTGCCAGGTATGATGTCCCTCCTAAATAGATCAGGCTAATGTTCCTATCGACTCAGTAAGGCCAGCAGGCTAGTCTTTTTTGATACATAAAAAAACATGTTTTCATTGGTATATACAGTGCCTTGTGAAAGTATTCGGCCCCCTTGAACTTTGCGACCTTTTGCCACATTTCAGGCTTCAAACATAAAGATATAAAACTGTATTTTTTTGTGAAGAATCAACAACAACACAATCATGAAGTGGAACGACATTTATTGGATATTTCAAACTTTTTTAACAAATCAAAAACTGAAAAATTGGGCGTGCAAAATTATTCAGCCCCTTAAGTTAATACTTTGTAGCGCCACCTTTTGCTGCGATTACAGCTGTAAGTCGCTTGGGGTATGTCTCTATCAGTTTTGCACATCGAGAGACTGACATTTTTTCCCATTCCTCCTTGCAAAACAGCTCGAGCTCAGTGAGGTTGGATGGAGAGCATTTGTGAACAGCAGTTTTCAGTTCTTTCCACAGATTCTCGATTGGATTCAGGTCTGGACTTTGACTTGGCCATTCTAACACCTGGATATGTTTATTTTTGAACCATTCCATTGTAGATTTTGCTTTATGTTTTGGATCATTGTCTTGTTGGAAGACAAATCTCCGTCCCAGTCTCAGGTCTTTTGCAGACTCCATCAGGTTTTCTTCCAGAATGGTCCTGTATTTGGCTTCATCCATCTTCCCATCAATTTGAACCATCTTCCCTGTCCCTGCTGAAGAAAAGCAGGCCCAAACCATGATGCTGCCACCACCATGTTTGACAGTGGAGATGGTGTGTTCAGGGTGATGAGCTGTGTTGCTTTTACGCCATACATAACGTTTTGCATTGTTGCCAAAAAGTTCAATTTTGGTTTCATCTGACCAGAGCACCTTCTTCCACATGTTTGGTGTGTCTCCCAGGTGGCTTGTGGCAAACTGTAAACAACACTTTTTATGGATATCTTTAAGAAATGGCTTTCTTCTTGCCACTATTCCATAAAGGCCAGATTTGTGCAATACATGACTGATTGTTGTCCTATGGACAGAGTCTCCCACCTCAGCTGTAGATCTCTGCAGTTCATCCAGAGTGATCATGGGCCTCTTGGCTGCATCTCTGATCAGTCTTCTCCTTGTATGAGCTGAAAGTTTAGAGGGACGGCCAGGTCTTGGTAGATTTGCAGTGGTCTGATACTCCTTCCATTTCAATATTATCGCTTGCACAGTGCTCCTTGGGATGTTTAAAGCTTGGGAAATCTTTTTGTATCCAAATCCGGCTTTAAACTTCTTCACAACAGTATCTCGGACCTGCCTGGTGTGTTCCTTGTTTTTCATGATGCGCTCTGCGCTTTTAACGGACCTCTGAGACTATCACAGTGCAGGTGCATTCATACGGAGACTTGATTACACACAGGTGGATTGTATTTATCATCATTAGTCATTTAGGTCAACATTGGATCATTCAGAGATCCTCACTGAACTTCTGGAGAGAGTTTGCTGCACTGAAAGTAAAGGGGCTGAATAATTTTGCACGCCCAATTTTTAAGTTTTTGATTTGTTAAAAAAGTTTTAAATAGCCAATAAATGTCGTTCCACTTCATGATTGTGTCCCACTTGTTGTTGATTCTTCACAAAAAAATACAGTTTAATATCTTTATGTTTGAAGCCTGAAATGTGGCAAAAGGTCGCAAAGTTCAAGGGGGCCGAATACTTTCGCAAGGCACTGTAACTGTTATGAAAGTTGTATTGGTATATAACTGTTCTGAAAGTTGTATTGTTCTGAAAGTTGTATTGGTATATAACTGTTATGAAAGTTGTTTTGAATTTAAACGCCACTTTAAACATGTACATGACACTGCAACAACATTTCCCCATGGGTGTGTGTGTGTGGGTGTGTGCATAATAATGGGTTGAGCCTGGGGCGGCAGGGTAGCCTAGTGGTTAGAGCCTTGGACTAGTAACCGAAAGGTTGCAAGTTCAAATCCCTGAGCTGTCGTTCTGCCCCTGAACAGGCAGTTATCCCATCATTGTAAATAAGAATTTGTTCTTAACTGGCTTGCCAGGTAAAATTGTGGTTATATAGTGAATGGGTAGTGTCTGTAGATATACATTGTGGTTATATGGTGAATGGGTAGTGTCTGTAGATATACATTGTGGTTATATAGTGAATGGGTAGTGTCTGTAGATATATGGTGGAGCACGTTATAGGCTTCCTGCCAACCTTAATAAACCCCGATCAGGACGTATGAGCTTGTTAATAACTTTCTTTAGGCGAACGGCTAGAACTTTGGCACATGTTCATTTCTGTTCCGATTAAACTGACCGGCCGAAAATGTATACAATTTGTGAAGTATTTTTCCTTTCTTAGGGGTTAGGGAAATAATAGCTGTGTTGATGTCTCTGTGGAATTGTCCTTTTTGCAACAGCAACGTTAAGCGAGTCAAAAATAACTGGTCTTAACTCATCCCGAAAGTTGAGAATGAGTTCAGGAGGTATTCCATCAATACTGCATAATCTTTCTTCTGATGTAAAAGAGCAGCTTTCAGTTCAGATAAAGTGACAGGTTCCTCTAATACCAGGGTTTCTTGTTGAGAGAGTTTGGGCAACGTAAGGTTCTCCAGGAACTGCCGACAAGCAGAAGTATCCAAGCTATGTGGAGGAACTGTCTAGGTCGGAAATAATAGGCTCTACATGTACTATTCATCTCTGTAGGATCAGATATCAGTGCCTTAGTAGAAGATCCCATCAGCTGTACTGATGATGTCTCCTCAACACAGCTGTGAGAGCCGTAGCACCAGTAAGGGGCTAGCCCTGCTCCCCTTGAAAATCATATGTTTATCGTACCCTCTGCATAATGAATTCTGCTCTAACGTCAACAACAGGTCGTTAACGTAATAATAATAATAATAATAATAATAATAATGAATAATAATAATAATGAATAATAATCATAATAATGAATAATAATAATAATGAATAATAATAATAATAATAATAATAATAATAATAATAATGAATAATAATAATAATAATGAATAATAATAATAATAATAATGAATAATAATGAATAATAATAATAATAATGAATAATAATGAATAATAATAATAATAATGAATAATAATAATAATAATAATGAATAATAATAATAATAATGAATAATAATAGTAATAATGAATAATAATAATAATGAATAATAATAATAATAATGAATAATAATAATAATGAATAATAATAATAATAATAATAATAATGAATAATAATAATAATAATAATAATAATAATAATAATAAATAATAATATTAATAATAATTTATAATAAATAACAATATTAATAATAATAGTAAATAATAATATTAATAATAATAAATAACAATAATAATAATGAATAATAATAATAATAATGAATAATAATAATAATGAATAATAATAATAATAATAATAATGAATAATAATAATAATAATTAATAATAATGAATAATAATAATAATAATAATAATAATAATAATAATAAATAATAATATTAATAATAATTTATAATAAATAACAATATTAATAATAATAGTAAATAATAATATTAATAATAATAAATAACAATAATAATAATAGTAAATAATAACAATAAATAATAAAAATAAATAATAATATTAATAATAATTAACAATAATAAAAATTAACAATAATAATAATAAGGATTATATTAATAATAATGAATAATAATAAATAATAATAATAATAGTTAATAATAACAATAAATAATAATACTACTGATAATAAATAGTATGAATAATAATAATGATAATAAATAATATTAATTAATAATAATATTAATTAATAGTAATAATGATAATAAATAATATTAATTAATAATAATAGTAATTAATGATGATAATAAATAATATTAATTAATAATAATATTAATTAATAATAATGATAAATAATAATAATAACCCTATTTTTGGGCTGCCACACAGCGCCTCGTGCAGACAACATAGTTGATTTGCTACTGATTGCTCAGACGTGTGTTTGGTGTTGGCTGTGTACTAAGTGCTGGTTGTAGCTTCAGAGAGGAATTTCGCATTGAACTCAAGCACAAATTTAGCTTTTGTTAATTTGGGTGGTTTTTCCCCAACCCTCTCATCAGTGAACATGTTTGTTTGACTATTGAGAAAAGCTGTTTGGCTCTCAGACGACTTGCGAACAGAAAGAACTTTGAAGCAGGTGTTTCTAATTAATAAACAGTGCCAATACATAGGTAACATTTACATAAAACCCAGCTCTGAAACACATTTGCACATCATCTCACAGGAAACGACACGTTAAGACTCTCTGAAAACATGTGAAGTCACACATGCATATCTGGTATTTCAAGCCCAAATATATCATACATGAACTAAAATGATCACTTATTGACTTCCATCGTTGTGCAACATAATGTAAGTAGGTAAGTAAGTAGGTAACTGTAAAGTTAAATAAAGGCGTAAATATTTACCAGGAAGAGGAATTCAGGTCTCTTGTTGTTGAGGGAGATAGGGGAACGACTCAGGGTGGTGGTATCGTCAGAACTCTGGGAAGACACTGTGGGGTGGCGGAACGTCTGGCCTGTTAACTTGGTGTCGTACAGCTGCTCTTCAAAGTCTGTAGGAACACACACACACACACACACACACACACACACACACACACACACACACACACACACACACACACACACACAGCCACTGTTCAGCCCTGTTTACATCCACCTATTGTTAGTATTGTTGGTGCTGCTACCAGCCACTTTCTCCTAATCCTACAAGTACTTACTGTATCTACCTCAGTAGCAACATGGTACATTTGCTACTGGCACTAATCCTGCTTCCTCTTTTATTTCCTATTTCTCATGTTTTATATATATATATATACACAAGTATGTGGACACCCCTTCAAATTAGTCGATTTAGCTATTTCAGACACACCCGTTGCTGACAGGTGTATAAAATTGAGTACACAGCCATGCAATCTCCATAGACAAACATTGGCAGTAGAATGGCCTTACCGAAGAGTTCGGTGACTTTCAACAGTTTGACTTTCAAACTGCCTCTGGATGCAACGTCAGCACAAGAACTGTTTGTCCGGGGAGCGTCATGAAATGGGTTTCTATGGCCGAGTGGCCGCACACAAGCCCGAGATCAAATCAAGCCTTCTCAGAAGAGTGGAGGCTGTTACAGCAGCAAAGGGGCAGGTGGCCACATTCTTGATGAGCAGGTGGCCACATACTTTTGGACATTAAGTGTCCATATTCAAAGCTTTCCTTAAGTTTGGGTCAGTCACAGTGGTCAGGTATTCTGCCACTGTCTACTCACTGTTTAGGGACAAAAACGGTATATTCTGTATAACTTTTCCTGTACTTGTGCATGTAACAATAAAACTTGAACACACACACACACACACACACACACACACACACACACACACACACACACACACACACACACACACCTCTGGCCCTGGGTCCTATCAGTCCCAAACTCCCTATTGGCAAGTTATCTGTCACCTCAGGAAACAGGAAACAGTTTGAGAGGAAGAGAAGAGCAGCGCTGAGAAGGAGGAGGAGGAGGAGGAGGAGGAGGGGAGGGAAGAGGGAGGAGGAGGAGGGGAGGGTGCGAATATAGCTACTACCATTAACTTCCTCTCTTTCTCCCCTCGACGTATTAGAGGACAGTCTCTCTGTCCCTCTCTCTCACTCTTTCTCAAATCAATTCAAGAGGCTTTCTCTCTCTCTCTTTCTCTCGCTCTCACTCTCCCTCTCTCTCCCTCTCTTTCTCTCTCTCTCTCTCTGTCTCTCTCTCTCCCTCTCTTTCTTTCTCTCTCTCTCTCTCTCTTTCTCTCTCTCTCACTCTCTCTCGTGCTTTCTTTCTCTCTCTCTATCGCTCTCTCTTTCTCTCTCTCTCCCTCTCTCTCTCTCTCTCTCTCTCTCTCCCTCTCTCTGTCTCTCTTTCTCTCTCTCGTGCTCTCAATCTCTCGTGCTCTCTCTCTCTCCCTCTGTCTCTCTCTCTCTCGTGGTCTCTCCCTATTTCTCTCGTGCTCTCTCACGCTTTCTCAATTCAAGAGGTTTTATACTCACTCTCTCTTTCTCTCACTCTCACTCTCCCTCTCTCTCCCCCTCTCTGTCTCTCTCTCCCTCTATCTCTCCTTCGTTCTTGCTGACACACTCCCAGTTTCAGTCAGTTAATGACTCACAATACTTACCTCAGAGTCAGGGGCGTCTCTCTCTCTCTCTCTGTCTCTCTCTCTCTCTGTCTCTCTCTCTCCCCCTCTCTCTCTTTTCCCATTCCCACTGACAGTGGACATGGAGAAGCTGGAAGTTCTGCGGACACGGTCAGGTAAGGCTGGGAAGGCTGGGAAGGCTGGGAAGGCTGGGAAGGCTGGGAAGGCTGGGAATTGGTATTTGAAGCTTTTTCACGATAAGAAAAGCTTAGGAATGTTAGCTTATTCAAAATCAGCAGACATATTACTGTCTGTCTGCCTATCTGACAATCTGCCTGGCTGTCTGTCTGCCTGCCTGCCTGTCTGCCTGGCTGTCTGTCTGTCTGTCTGTCTGTCTGTCTGTCTGTCTGCCTGCCTGTCTGTCTGCCTGGCTGTCTGTCTGCCTGCCTGTCTGTCTGCCTGGCTGTCTGTCTGCCTATCTGACAATCTGCCTGGCTGTCTGTCTGCCTGCCTGCCTGTCTGCCTGCCTGCCTGTCTGTCTGTCTGTCTGTCTGTCTGTCTGTCTGTCTGTCTGTCTGTCTGTCTGTCTGTCTGTCTGTCTGTCTGTCTGTCTGTCTGCCTGCCTGTCTGTCTGTCTGCCTGTCTGTCTGTCTGTCTGTCTGTCTGTCTGTCTGTCTGTCTGTCTGTCTGTCTTTATGTGTGTGTGTGTCTGTCTGCAGATGTGTCTGTCTGCATGCCTGCCTGTCTATCTTTCTGTGTGTGTGTGTGTGTTGAAGGACTCTGTATGATGAGGGAATACACTCTGTAATTTGTATCTCTCACCTTGGCATCTTAAACACACGTGTTATGGTAACGTGGGTTCAGCTGGGGTCATTAACTACCACCACACACACACACACACACACACACACACACACACACACAGGCGCGCACACACACACGCGCGGGGCTGTTTAGACCCTTGGATGAGTAACAGTGTGGGTTGTCACCATCACATTCCAACAGTAGAATAGAACATTCCATTAGACCCATGATGGAATCATTCTGCAAACTGTAAGTACAGTTTACTATAGAACCACAGACCGCAGGCTCAGCTTTCACCCTGTCATACTGCACTGTGAACAATGTGCCAGGAGTACAAGAAGTGTGGCTTATACACACACGCACGCACACACACACACACACCCACACACGCACACACATGCACATGCACACACACACACACACACACGCACCCACGCACACACACACACAGGCGCGCACACACACGCACACACACACACACGCACACACACACACGCACCCACACTCTCACACCCACGCTCTCACACACGCACACACGCACACACACACATGCACATGCACACACGCACCCACGCACACACACACACAAGCACGCACACACACACACACACACGGACGCGCAGACACACACAAACGCACGCACACATCCTGAAGTTCCCCGTCTCTCTCTCACTTTGTGGTAATTTTGGAAATAAATGGAGGAGAAATTAAGGCTCATATAATTTTTATACCAACGAGTTTCTAAATCCAGCCTCCTCTCCCTCCATAGCCTGACAGATATAATGTTGCTGAAGAAAAGAGGAATGAGAGATAGAGATACAGGGGGCTGAGAGAGGAGGATGGAGAGAGAGGGGGATGGAAAGGAGAGAGAGGAGGATGAGAGGAGGGGGATGGAGAGAGAGGGGGATGGAGAGAGAGGAGAATGGAGAGAGAGGGGGATGGAGAGAGGAGGATGAGAGGAGGGGGATGGAGAGAGAGGAGAATGGAGAGAGAGGGGGCTGAGAGAGGAGGATAGAGAGAGAGGGGATGGAAAGAGAGGAGAATGGAGAGAGAGGAGGAGGGAGAGAGGAGGATGAGAGAGAGAGGGGGAGGGAGAGCGGAGGATGAGAGAGAGGGGGATGGAAAGATGAGAATGGAGAGAGAGGGGGATGGAGAGAGGAGGATGAGAGAGAGGGGGATGGAGAGAGAGAGGAGAATGGAGAGACAGTGGGAGGGAGAGAGGAGGATGAGAGAGAGGGGGATGGAGAGAGAGGAGAATGGAGAGACAGTGGGAGGGAGAGAGGAGGATGAGAGAGAGGGGGATGGAGAGAGAGGAGAATGGAGAGAGGGGGATGGAGAGAGAGGAGAATGGAGAGAGAGGGGGATGGAGAGAGAGGAGAATGGAGAGCGAGGGGGCTGAGAGAGGAGGATGGAGAGAGAGGGGGATGGAAAGAGAGGAGAATGGAGAGAGAGAGGAATGGAGAGAGAGGAGAGTGGAAAGGAGAGAGAGGAGGATGAGAGGAGGGGGATGGAGAGAGAGGGGGATGGAGAGAGAGGAGAATGGAGAGAGAGGGGGATGGAGAGAGGAGGATGAGAGGAGGGGGATGGAGAGAGAGGAGAATGGAGAGAGAGGGGATGGAAAGAGAGGAGAATGGAGAGAGAGGAGGAGGGAGAGAGGAGGATGAGAGAGAGAGGGGGAGGGAGAGTGGAGGATGAGAGAGAGGGGGATGGAAAGATGAGAATGGAGAGAGAGGGGGATGGAGAGAGGAGGATGAGAGAGAGGGGGATGGAGAGAGAGGAGAATGGAGAGACAGTGGGAGGGAGAGAGGAGGATGAGAGGGAGGGGGATGGAGAGAGAGGAGAATGGAGAGAGAGGGGGATGGAGAGAGACGAGGATGGAGAGCGAGGGGGATGGAGAGAGACGAGGATGGAGAGAGAGGGGGATGGAAAGAGACGAGGATGGAGAGAGAGGGGGATGGAGCGAGACGAGGATGGAGAGAGAGGGGGATGGAGCGAGACGAGGATGGAGAGAGAGGGGGATGGAAAGAGACGAGGATGGAGAGACGGGGCTGAGAGAGGAGGATGGAGAGAGTGGGGGATGGAAAGAGAGGAGAATGGAGAGAGAGGGGTCTGAGAGAGGAGGATGGAGAGAGATGGGGTGGAAAGAGAGGAGAATGGAGAGAGAGGGGGATGGAGAGAAGAGGATGAGAGAGAGGGGGATGGAAAGAGAGGAGAAGGGAGAGAGAGGAGGATGGAGAGAGAGGAGAATGGAGAGAGAGGAGGATGGAGAGAGAGGAGGATGGAGAGAGAGGGGGATGGAGAGAGGAGAAGGGAGAGAGAGGGGGATAGAGAGAGAGGGGGATGGAGAGAGAGGAGAATGGAGAGAGAGGAGGATGGAGACAGAGGGGGATGGAGAGAGAAGGATGAGAGAAGTGGAGGAGGTGAATTCAGTTAGTGTGGCTTTGACCTCCTGTGTAACCAGACCTCTTAATTCCATCTTCTTATTGAGGTCCCTCATGGCTTCCTGTGGCTTCTCTCTCTCTCTCTCTGTCTATCTCTGTCTCTCTCTCTCTCTCTCTCTCTGTCTCTCTCTCTCTGTCTCTCTCTCTCCCTGTCTCTCTCTCTATCTCTCTCTCTCTCTCTCTCTCTCTCTCTCTCTCTCTCTCCCTGTCTCTCTCTCTCTCTCTCTATCTATCTCTCTCTCTCTCTCTCTCTCTATCTCTCTCTCTCTCCCTGTCTCTCTCTCTCTCTCTCTCGCTCTCTCTCTCTGTCTGTCTCTGTCTTTCTCTCTCTCTCTCTCTGTCTCTCTCTCTCTCTGTCTCTCTGTCTCTCAATTCAATTCAATTCAAGGGGCTTTATTGGCATGGGAAACGTGTTAACATTGTCAAAGCAAGTGAGGTAGGGTTAGGGTTAGGGTTAGGGTTCTCTCTCTGTCTTTCTCTCTCTCAATTAAATTAAATTCAAGCTTTATTGGCATGGGAAACATTGCCAAAGCAAGTGAGGTAGATAATATACAAAAGTTAAATAAACAATCAAATTAACAGTAAACATTGCACATACAGAAGTTTCAAAACAATAAAGACATTACAAATGTCATATTATATATATATACAGTGTTGTAACAATGTACAAATGGTTAAAGGACACAATAAATATGGGTTGTATTTACAATGGTGTTTGTTCTTCACTGGTTGACCTTTTCTTGTGGCAACAGGTCACAAATCTTGCTGCTGTGATGGCACACTGTGGAATTTCACCCAGTAGATGGGAGAGTTCATCAAAATCGGGTTTGTTTTCAAATTCTTTGTGGATCTGTGTAATCTGAGGGAAATATGTCTCTCTAATGTGGTCATACATTGGACAGGAGGTTAGGAAGTGCAGCTCAGTTTCCACCTCATTTTGTGGGCAGTGAGCACATAGCCTGTCTTCTCTTGAGAGCCATGTCTGCCTACGTTCTCCCTCTCAATTCAAAGGGCTTTATTGGCATGGGAAACATATCCTACGATAGATATGTCATGTGGCCAGGACATCTGATGGAGCAGCAAATTTGGTACTGGGGGGGGGGGGACTCATCAAACCAAAGGACAGATTTCCACCGGTCCAAAGTCCATTGCTCGTGTGTCTTGGCACAAGAAAAAGTATATTTTTTCTCATTGATATCCTTTAGTAGGTGTTTCTTTGCAGCAATTTGACCATGAAGGCCTGATTTATGCAGTGTCCTCACAACATTTGATGTTGAGATGTGTCTGTTACTTGAAATCTCTGAAGCATTTATTTGGGCTGCAATTTTTGAGGCTGGTAACTCTAATTAATTTATCCTCTGCAGCAGAGGTAACTCTGGGCCAGTTTTATCATAACGCTTGATGGTTTTAGCAACTGCACTTGAAGAAACTTTCAAAGTTCTTGAAATGTTCCGTATTGACTCACCTTCATGTCATGAAGTAATGATGAACTGTCGTTTCTCGTTACATTTGCTTATTTGAGCTGTTCTTGCCATAATATGGACTTGGTCTTTTACAAAATAGGGCTATTTTTTGTATACTACCCATACTTTGTCAGTAAAAATGTGGGATTAGTTTAACACTTTTTTGGTTACTGCATGATTCCATATATTTTATTTCATAGTTTTGACGTCTTCACTATTATTCTACAATGTAGAAAGTAGTAAAAAGAGTGAGTAGGTGTTCTAAAACGTTTCACTGGTACTGTAGGTAGCACACAGGAGGACATTTTTCTCTGTTGATTGAATTTCCTTATTAATTTCTAGCCAGATGTAAAATGTTCCTGTTTTGACTAATTTAATATAGTAGGTTAGGTCGTCTCCATACCAAATTAGCATATCCCCTGAGTCTCTTCCCTTTTTCACACCTGCTAGTTTAGTGGATGGGACTACCAGCTCTCTGTAACCTAGAGGCCAACCAGTGGGTCCGTCTCTTCTATACCATATTTATTTTCAGAAATGTCTGTATTTCCAATTTCTTTGAAGTCTGGGTTCCTGTTCTTTAGGCCAAAGGCAGATGACCTCTCTCAATTCAATTAAATTCTCTCTCCCCCTTCTCTCAACCTCCCCCTTTCTCCATATACCCCTCCCCTCTCTCTCCATATTTTATTTATTTAACTAGGCAAGTCAGTTAAGAACAAATTCTTATTTTCAATGACGGCCTAGGAACAGTGGGTTAACTGCCTGTTCAGGGGCAGAACGACAGATGTACCTTGTCAGCTCAGGGATTTGAACTTGCAACCTTTCGGTATATATACCCCGTCCCCTCTCTCCTCCCCCTCCCTCCTTCCCTTTCTCCATCTACCCCCTCTCTTCTCCTCCAGCTCGCTTTCTCCTTCTTCTCCCTTCCCTCTCTCCTGCCCCTCCCTCTCTTTCTCCGTCTACCCCACCCCCCTTCTCCTCCCCTCCCTCTCTTTCTCCATATACCCCCTCTCTTCTCTTCCCCCTCCCTCTGGTTTTGGAGCAGTGGCTTCTTCCTTGCTGAGCGGCCTTTCAGGTTATGTCCATATTGGACTTGTTTTACTGTGGATATAGATACTTTTGTACCTGTTTCCTCCAGCTTCTTCACAATGTCCTTTGCTGTTGTTCTGGGACTGATTTGCACTTTTTGAACCAAAGTATTTTAATCTCTAGGAGACAGAACGCGTCTCCTTCCTGAGCGATATGACGGCTGCTTGGTCCCATGGTGTTTATACTTGCGTACTATTGTTTGTACAGATGAACGTGGTACCTTCAGGCGTTTGGAAAATGCTCCCAAGGATGAACCAGACTTGTGGAGGTCTACAATGTTTTTTTCTGAGGTCTTGGCTGATTTCTTTTGATTTTCCCATGATGTCAAGCAAGAGGCACTGAGTTTGAAGGTATGCCTCCAATTGACTCAAATGATGTCAATTAGCCTTATCAGAAGCTTCTAAAGCGTTTACATAATTTTCTGGATTTTTCCAAGCTGTTTAAAGGCACAGTCAACTTAGTGTATGTAAACTTCTGACCCATTAAAATTGTGATACAGTGAATTATAAGTGAAATAATCTGTCTGTAAACAATTGTTGGAAAAATTACTTGTGTCATGCACAAAGTAGATGTCCTAACCAACTTGCCAAAACTATAGTTTGTTAACAAGAAATCTGTGGAGTGGTTGAAAAACGAATTTTAAATGAATGACTCCAACCTAAGTGTGTGTAAACTAGTTTTAATGACTCCAACCTAAGTGTGTGTAAACTAGTTTTAATGACTCCAACCTAAGTGTATGTAAACTAGTTTTAATGACTCCAACCTAAGTGTATGTAAACTAGTTTTAATGACTCCAACCTAAGTGTATGTAAACTAGTTTTAATGGCTCCAACCTAAGTGTATGTAAACTAGTTTTAATGACTCCAACCTAAGTGTATGTAAACTAGTTTTAATAACTCCAACCTAAGTGTGTGTAAACTAGTTTTAATGACTCCAACCTAAGTGTATGTAAACTAGTTTTAATGACTCCAACCTAAGTGTATGTAAACTAGTTTTAATGACTCCAACCTAAGTGTATGTAAACTAGTTTTAATGACTCCAACCTAAGTGTATGTAAACTAGTTTTAATAACTCCAACCTAAGTGTATGTAAACTAGTTTTAATGACTCCAACCTAAGTGTATGTAAACTAGTTTTAATGACTCCAACCTAAGTGTGTGTAAACTAGTTTTAATGACTCCAACCTATGTATGTAAACTAGTTTTAATGACTCCAACCTAAGTGTATGTAAACTAGTTTTAATGACTCCAACCTAAGTGTATGTAAACTAGTTTTAATGACTCCAACCTAAGTGTATGTAAACTAGTTTTAATAACTCCAACCTAAGTGTGTGTAAACTAGTTTTAATGACTCCAACCTATGTATGTGTAAACTAGTTTTAATGACTCCAACCTATGTATGTAAACTAGTTTTAATGTCTCCAACCTAAGTGTGTGTAAACTAGTTTTAATGACTCCAACCTAAGTGTATGTAAAGTAGTTTTAATGACTCCAACCTAAGTGTATGTAAACTAGTTTTAATGACTCCAACCTAAGTGTGTGTAAACTAGTTTTAATGACTCCAACCTATGTATGTAAACTAGTTTTAATGACTCCAACCTAAGTGTATGTAAACTAGTTTTAATGACTCCAACCTAAGTGTATGTAAACTAGTTTTAATGACTCCAACCTAAGTGTATGTAAACTAGTTTTAATGACTCCAACCTAAGTGTATGTAAACTAGTTTTAATGACTCCAACCTAAGTGTATGTAAACTAGTTTTAATGGCTCCAACCTGTGTATGTAAACTAGTTTTAATGACTCCAACCTAAGTGTATGTAAACTAGTTTTAATGACTCCAACCTAAGTGTATGTAAACTAGTTTTAATGACTCCAACCTAAGTGTATGTAAACTAGTTTGAATGACTCCAACCTAAGTGTATGTAAACTAGTTTTAATGGCTCCAACCTGTGTATGTAAACTAGTTTTAATGGCTCCAACCTAAGTGTATGTAAACAAGTTTTAATGACTCCAACCTAAGTGTATGTAAACTTCCGACTTCAACTGTAGTGATTGTGTGTGTGTGTATACATAGTCATTGTGTGTGTGTATACATAGTGATTGTGTGTGTGTATACATAGTGATTGTGTGTGTGTATACATAGTCATTGTGTGTGTGTATACATAGTGATTGTGTGTGTGTATACATAGTCATTGTGTGTGTGTATACATAGCGATTGTGTCTGTGTATACATCGTGATTGTGTGTGTGTTTGTGTATATATAAATCAAATCAAATGAAAGTTTATTTGTCACGTGCGCCCGAATACAACAGGTGTAGTAGACCATACAGTGAAATGCTCTAACCAATAGTGCAAAAAAGGTGTTAGGTGAACAATAGGTAGGTAAAGAAATAAAACAACAGTAAAAAGACAGTAGAGAGGCTATAACAGTAGAGAGGCTATAACAGTAGAGAGGCTATAACAGTAGAGAGGCTATAACAGTAACGAGGCTATAACAGTAGAGAGGCTATAACAGTAGAGAGGCTACAACAGTAGAGGCACTATAACAGTAGAGAGGCTATAACAGTAGAGAGGCTACAACAGTATTGAGGCTATATTCAGTAGAGAGGCTATAACAGTAGAGAGGCTATAACAGTAGAGAGGCTATAACAGTAGAGAGGCTATAACAGTAGAGAGGCTACAACAGTATTGAGGCTATATTCAGTAGAGAGGCTATAACAGTAGAGAGGCTATAACAGTAGAGAGGCTATAACAGTAGAGAGGCTATAACAGTAGCGAGGCTACAACAGTATTGAGGCTATATTCAGTAGAGTGGCTATATACAGTAGAGAGCTATATTCAGTTGCAAGGCTATAACAGTAGAGAGGCTATAACAGTAGCGATGCTATATTCAGTAGAGAGGCTAAAACAGTATTGAGGCTATATTCAGTAGAGAGGCTATAACAGTAGAGAGGCTATATACAGTAGAGAGGCTATATTCAGTAGAGAGGCTATAACAGTAGCGAGGCTATATTCAGTAGAGAGGCTATATTCAGTAGAGAGGCTATATTCAGTAGAAAGGCTATATTCAGTAGAGAGGCTATAACAGTATTGAGGCTATATTCAGTAGAGAGGCTATATACAGTAGAGAGGCTATATTCAGTAGCAAGGCTATAACAGTAGAGAGGCTATAACAGTAGCGAGGCTATATTCAGTAGAGAGGCTATATTCAGTAGAGAGGCTATATTCAGTAGAGAGGCTATATTCAGTAGAGAGGCTATAACAGTATTGAGGCTATATTCAGTAGAGAGGCTATAACAGTATTGAGGCTATATTCAGTAGAGAGGCTATAACAGTATTGAGCCTATATTCAGTAGAGAGGCTATATACAGTAGAGAGGCTATATTCAGTAGCAAGGCTATAACAGTAGAGAGGCTATAACAGTAGCGAGGCTATATTCAGTAGAGAGGCTATATTCAGTAGAGAGGCTATAACAGTATTGAGACTATATTCAGTAGAGAGGCTATAACAGTATTGAGGCTATATTCAGTAGAGAGGCTATAACAGTAACGAGGCTATATTCAGTAGAGAGGCTATATTCAGTAGAGAGGCTATATTCAGTAGAGAGGCTATAACAGTATTGAGGCTATATTCAGTAGAGAGGCTATAACAGTAACAAGGCTATATTCAGTAGAGAGGCTATATTCAGTAGAGAGGCTATATTCAGTAGAGAGGCTATATTCAGTAGAGAGGCTATATTCAGTAGAGAGGCTATAACAGTAGCGAGGCTATATTCAGTAGAGAGGCTATATTCAGTAGAGAGGCTATATTCAGTAGAGAGGCTATATTCAGTAGAGAGGCTATATTCAGTAGAGAGGCTATATTCAGTAGAGAGGCTTTAACAGTAACGAGGCTATATTCAGTAGAGAGGCTATAACAGTAATGAGGCTATATTCAGTAGAGAGGCTATAACAGTAGCAAGGCTATATTCAGTAGAGAGGCTATAAAAGTAGCGAGCTACATACAGACACCGGTTAGTCGATCTGATTGAGGTAGTATGTACATGTAGATATGGTTAAAGTGACTATGCATATATGATGAGCAGAGAGTAGCAGCAGAGTAAAAGAGGGGTTGGGAGGCACACAATACAAATAGTCCGGGTAACCATTTGGTTACCTGTTCAGGAGTCTTATTGCCTGAGAGTACAAACGGTTGAGAAGCCCTTTTTGTCCTTGACTTGGCACTCCGGTACCGCTTGCCATGCGGTAGTAGAGAGAACAGTCTATGACCGGGGTGGCTGGGGTCTTTGACTATTTTTAGGGCCTTCCTCTGACACCGCCTGGTGTAGAGGTCCTGGATGGCAGGCAGCTTAGCCCCAGTGATGTACTGGGCCTTTCGCACTACCCTCTGTATTGCCTTGCAGTCGGAGGCCGAGCAGTGATGCAATCAGTGAGGATGCTCTCGATGTTGCAGCTGTAGAACCAGGAAACAACATCTCCACCCCGCTGATCCTCAACACTGGGTGCCCACAAGGATGCGTTCTCAGCCCTCTCCTGTACTCCCTGTTCACCCACGACTGCGTGGCCACGCACGCCTCCAACTCCAATCATCAAGTTTGTAGACGATACAACAGTGGTACGCCTGATTACCAACAACGGCGAGGGCCTACAGGGAGGAGGTGAGGGCCCTCAGAGTGTGGTGTCAGGAAAATAACATCAGGTCTGGCAGGGGGTCAAGGGGGCGATGATGGACACTTCCTGAAGGATAGTTTTAGAACCTTTGTGTAAATAGAAGGAAGGACCTCTCTCTCTCTTTCTTCCTCCTCCCGTCCCCCAGCTTTCTCTCTCCACTGTTTCCTCTTCTACTATCGCCATTACTCTCTCATTGTTTTTGTTGTTATTCTACTTTTAAACCCCTTTTTCGCGATCTCCAAATTGGTAGTTACAGTCTTGTCCCATAGCTGCACCTCCCGTACGGACTTGGGAGAGGTGAAGGTCGAGAGCCATGCGTCCTCTGAAACACGACCCTGCCAATCTGCACCGCTACTTCTTGACACACTGCTCGCTTAACCCGGAAGCCAGCCACTCTAATGTGTCGGAGGGAACACCATACAACTGGTGACCGGGGTCAGCTTGCAGGGGCCCGGCCCACCACAAGGAGTCGCTAGAGCATGATTGGGACAAGGGCATCCTGGCCAGCCAAACCCTCCCCTAACCTGGACGACACTGGGCCAATTGTGCGCCGCCTCATGAGTCTCCCGGTCGCGACACAGACACCCGGGATCGAACCCGGGTATGTAGTAATGTCTCTCTCTAATGCCTTAGACCCCTCCTAGAGTAATGCCTTAGGCCCCTGCGCCACTCAGGAGCCTTAATAATAGTGTCTTTAGGAGCAGACAGAGGCAGGATGGAACCCAAGACGTGTTAATGTCAGTCTCACTCAACACACAGAGACACACACACATAACTCTCTGCCAACCCTTCCTACTTTCCTTTCTGTTCGCGACAGAAAACAAAAAACAAAAAACATTCTCACTCGTTCCCTCCCTTTGACACTATTTCTATTCCCAGCCTAGTGAATGTTGATGTTTCTATAGCCGTGTTGTTACATGGGAATAAGAGAGACAGAGGTCTAATCTGGTGGTTATCACAGAGAGAGAGAGAGATAGAGAGAGAGAGAGAGAGATGCAGACCATTCCTAAACCTGTTGATGTTCTCACAGTCATTCAAAACATGTTTTCTATCTAACAGGAAGTAACCCTGGAGACATTGAACAGTGCATTCAGAAAGTATTCAGACACCTTGACTTTTTCCACATTTTGCTACGTTATAGCCTTATTTGAAAATGAATTTTTAAAAATGTAAAAAAATATCTCAACAATCTACACACAATACCCCATAATAACAACGCAAAAACAGGTTTTAAGAAATTTTAGCAAATGTATTACAAAAAAACCCCTGAAATATCACATTTACATAAGTATTCAGACCCTTTATTCAGTTTTTTAATGCTGTGATTACAGTCTTCTTGGGTATGACGCTACAAGCTTGGCACACCTGTATTTGGGGAGTTTCTCCCATTCTTCTCTGCAAATCCTCTCAAGCTCTGTCAAGTTGGATGGGGAGTGTCGCTGCACAGCTATGTTCAGGTCTCTCCAGAGCTGTTAGATCGGGTTCAAGTACGGGCTCGGGCTGGGCCACTCAAGGGCATTCAGAGACTTGTACCGAAGCCGCTCCTGCTTCGTCTTGGCTGTGGGCTTAGGGTCATTGTTCTGTTGGAAGGTGAACCTTCGCCCCAGTTTGAGGTCCTGAGCACTCTGGAGCAGGTTTTCATCAAGGATCTCTCTGTGCTTTGCTCTGTTAATCTTTTCCTCGATCCTGACTAGTCTCCCAGTCCCTGCCGCTGAAAAACATCCCCACCGCATGATGTTGCCACCACCATGCTTCACCGTAGGGATGGTGCCAAGTTTCCTCCAGACATGATGTTGCCACCACCATGCTTCACCGTAGGGATGGTGCCAGGTTTCCTCCAGACTAAACGCCGCCACCACCATGCTTCACCGTAGGGATGGTGCCAGGTTTCCTCCAGACGTGACGCCGCCACCACCATGCTTCACCGTAGGGATGGTGCCAGGTTTCCTCCAGACGTGACGCCGCCACCACCATGCTTCACCGTAGGGATGGTGCCAGGTTTCCTCCAGACGTGACGCTGCCACCACCATGCTTCACTGTAGGGATGTTGCCACCACCATGCTTCACCATAGGGATGGTCCCAGGTTTCCTCCAGATGTGACGCTTGGCATTCAGGCCAAAGAGTTCCATCCTGGTTTCATCAGACCAGAGAGTCTTGTTTCTTATGGTCTGAGAGTCCTTTAGGTGCCTTTAACTGAGGAGTGGCTTCCGGCTGACCGCTCTACCAAAATAACTTCTGGTTGGTGGAGTCCTGCAGAGATGGTTGTCCTTCTGGAAGGTTCTCCCATCTCCACAGAGGAACTCTAGAGCTCTGTCAGAGTGACCATCTGGTTCTTGGTCACCTCCTGACCAAGGCTCTTCTTGTTTTTATTTAATCCATTTTAGAATAAGTCTGTAACGTAATAAAAAGTCGAGGGGTGTGAATAGGTTCCGAAGGCCCTCTATATGCACACTGTGAACACATAAGTCATCATTAATCTGATGTCAACTTCAAAACCTACTGTAAAAGCAGTACTTTGCTTTTTTTGCTGTTGACCCTTGATAAATGGAACTGATGTGACCTTTGCTGTACCCTTGTTTGTTCATTCAGTTCAGTCAATTCAGTTCAATTCAGTTCAGTTCAGTTAAGCTCAGTTCATTCAGTTCAGTTCATTCAGTTTGTTCAGTTCAGTTTATTCAGTTCAGTTTGTTTGTTCATTCAGTTCAGTTTATTCAGTTCAGTTCATTCAGTTTGTTCAGTTCGGTTTGTTCAGTTCAGTTCAGTTTATTCAGTTCAGTTCGGTTCAGTTTGTTCAGTTCAGTTCAGTTTATTCAGTTCAGTTCAGTTCGGTTTGTTCAGTTCGGTTCAGTTTGTTCAGTTCAGTTCAGTTTATTCAGTTCAGTTCGGTTCAGTTTGTTCAGTTCAGATCATTCAGTCCGTTCAGTTCAGTTCGGTTTGTTCAGTTCAGTTCGGTTCAGTTTGTTCAGTTCAGTTCGGTTCAGTTCAGTTTGTTCAGTTCAGTTTATTCAGTTCAGTTCAGTTCATTCAGTTTGTTCAGTTCGGTTTGTTCAGTTCAGTTCAGTTTATTCAGTTCAGTTCGGTTCAGTTTGTTCAGTTCAGTTCAGTTTATTCAGTTCAGTTCAGTTCGGTTTGTTCAGTTCAGTTCGGTTCAGTTTGTTCAGTTCAGTTCAGTTTATTCAGTTCAGTTCAGTTCGGTTTGTTCAGTTCAGTTCAGTTTGTTCAGTTCAGTTCAGTTTATTCAGTTCAGTTCGGTTCAGTTTGTTCAGTTCAGATCATTCAGTCCGTTCAGTTCAGTTCGGTTTGTTCAGTTCAGTTCGGTTCAGTTTGTTCAGTTCAGATCATTCAGTTCGTTCAGTTCAGTTTATTCAGCTCAGATCATTCAGTTCGTTCAGTTCAGTTTATTCAGTTCAGTTCAGATCATTCAGTTTGTTCAGTATATTCAGTTCAGTTCAGTTCAGAACAACAGTGTGTTTAGTGAGAATTCTCTTTAAGCCCTCATGTACAGCTCACCACTTAAAACATCACTCTGTATGTAACAGTACACCACTGTGCATTCCAAATGGCACCCTATTCCCTATAACGTGCACTACTTTTCACCAGGGCCCACAGTGAAAAGTAGTGCACTTTGTAGGGAATAGGGTTCTATTTGGGACTACCCAGTTCTGACACAACACACTCCCTGTTGTGATATCAGGAAGAACATCCTCACTGGGAGATTGCAATGCTTTGGAACTGGTGTATCTCTCTCTCTCTCTGTGTGTGTGTGTGTGTGTGTGTGTGTGTGTGTGTGTGTGTGTGTGTGTGTGTGTGTGTGTGTGTGTGTGTGTGTGTGTGTGTGTGCGTGTGTGTGTGTGTGCGTGTGTGGTTATAACTCCTCTATGCGTTGTACCAGTCTCCTGTGATGTTGTGATACACTGAGTAGCTGTCATCACAATATCTGCTTTCCAAATGGCACCCTATTCCCTTCATAGTGCACTGGATATGGAATAGGGCTCTGGTCTAAAGTAGTGCGCGAGATATGGAATAAGGCTCTGGTTATGACAGTAGGAGGTTAGGGGGACCTCTGGGGAGATAGAGAGGGCAAGAAGGGATGTGTGTGCGTGCGGGGGCAGAACGGGTGTGTGGTGACCTCCGTGGTTGGGTCGCAGCTGGGGACGGACTTGGGGGACGGACCGTAGGGGATGTGCGGGGACGATTGACCCCGGCGGACCTCTGAGATCCCTTCCTGTCAATCTGCCTTAATTACTTTCTCTGAGAGAGAAAGGAGGAAACACACACACACACACACACACACACACACACCTTCCCCCTCGTGGCCTCCAGCAAAGTAGCTGAGTCAGCTTGCAGGCCCAAAGATATCTTCCAGTGCGTGTGTGTGTGTGTGTGTGTGTGTGTGTGTGTGTGTGTGTGTGTGTGTGTGTGTGTGTGTGTGTGGTTATAACTCCTCTATGTGTTGTACCAGTCTCCTGTGATGTTGTGATTCACTGAGTAGCTGTCATCACAATATCTGCTTTCCACAGTGAAAAGTTGTGCACTTTGTAGGGAATAGGGTTCTATTTGGGACTAAGATACCCAGTTCTGACACAACACACTCCCTGTTGTGATTTCAGGAAGAACATCCTCACTGGGAGATTGCAATGCTTTGGAACTGGTGTATCTCTCTCTCTCTCAATTCAATTCAATTCAATTCAAGGGCTTTATTGGCATGGGAAACATGTGTTAACATTGCCAAAGCAAGTGAGGTAGACGACATACAAAGTGAATATATAAAGTGAAAAACAACAAAAATTAACAGTAAACATTACACATACAGAGGTTTCAAAACAGTAAAGACATTACAAATGTCATATTATATATATATATATATATATATATATATAGATATACAGTGTTTTAACAATGTACAAATGGTTAAAGGACACAAGATAAAATAAATAAGCATAAATATGGGTTGTATTTACAATGGTGTTTGTTCTTCACTGGTTGCCCTTTTCTCGTGGCAACAGGTCACAAATCTTGCAGCTGTGATGGCACACTTTGGAATTTCACCCAGTAGATATGGGAGTTTTTCAAATTTGGATTTGTTTTCGAATTCTTTGTGGATCTGTGTAATCTGAGGGAAAAATGTCTCTCTAATATGGTCATACATTGGGCAGGAGGTTAGGAAGTGCAGCTCAGTTTCCACCTCATTTTGTGGGCAGTGAGCACATAGCCTGTCTTCTCTTGAGAGCCATGTCTGCCTACGGCGGCCTTTCTCAATAGCAAGGCTATGCTCACTGAGTCTGTACATAGTCAAAGCTTTCCTTAATTTTGGGTCAGTCACAGTGGTCAGGTATTCTGCCGCTGTGTACTCTCTGTTTAGGGCCAAATAGCATTCTAGTTTGCTCTGTTTTTTTGTTAATTCTTTCCAATGTGTCAAGTAATTATCTTT